>NC_069500.1:210682791-210982791 GCF_027579735.1 Bombina bombina
CCTTGCAAAGAAAGGTGGCTATATTGGTCACTGATTTGTTTTTGTTTTGTTTTTGAATGTCAGAAATGTATATTTGTGAATGTTGATATGTTATATTGGTTTCACTGGTAAAAATAAATAATTGAAATGGGTATATATTTGTTTTTTGTTAAGTTGCCTAATAATTATGCACAGTAATAGTCACCTGCACACACAGATATCCCCCTAAAATAGCTATAACTAAAAACAAACTAAAAACTACTTCCAAAACTATTCAGCTTTGATATTAATGAGTTTTTTGGGTTTATTGAGAACATGGTTGTTGTTCAATAATAAAATTAATCCTCAAAAATACAACTTGCCTAATAATTCTGCACTCCCTGTACACATAAAAACATATGTATACATATATAGAAATAGAATTTTAACTATGTTTAACTTTGTATTTACTGTACATATTTCACATTCCAATGTTCTTCACATAGGAGAGGGGAATATGTTCTAAGTATTCCTATTTTTTTTTTTTATATATGTCAGTATTTATGATAAGAATCTAAGTATTGCTCTCCAAATAATATAACAGCTTATGGCAGGGTTATAACACAATACAAATAATAATTATCCTTAAAAATAAAACCCTTAACTAACATGCATCTACTAGAAACCATACAATTAATATAAATACCTGAATTCTTTTATTTAGTTAATATCCATGAACATATTGAAATATATTTGCAATACCAGAATATGACACAATATTATATACGTTAAAACCAACTATTAAGATATGCTATCCTTCTTACAAAGCCCAGAAAAATGTACCTTTAAAAATCATCCTTATTTACAATTAGCCTATCATTCAGTTAACACAATGGGACTAAAACCTTTAACTTTTAACATCCAAGCAATACAAGTCTAACAGTGCTATAATCAATAGGATAATATATATATTCTGCTATTTTACTGAAATTTATCCTAATACAATATTAATTTAAAACATCAGAATTTGCACAGATAAGTTACTTAGTCTACCAGATACAAATTTAAACAATACATAGGCTTATGAAATGCTAACTTGAAATACAAACTACTTCTTTAAATCTGCTACATACAGCAATAATAAATGTTTACTTTAATTATTTGCATACCAATAGGCAAGCTAAGAATTATTTAAGGTCGCTCTCTTCAATCTACCACAATATTTTAATACATTACCAAGATGAATGCCAATCGATATCCAGTATTCCTTAATAGGAATTATCTCACCTCAGAAACACCAATAAGTATATATATGCAATCAATGAGAAAATGGTAGATCAGCTTTGCCAAAGTAAAATGGTCTTTTTACGCCCAGCACCCAGTTACAATTTAGCTCAGCAGAATCTGTCTCTCTCTATGTTGCAATAACTTTATATGGGTTCTCCTCACTGGTGAAATTGGAAACACCCCAAACGGAAACCTTGTCTCGGATTGGTTCTTTGAGATTTCATTTTTAAAACAGCCTAAAAGCCTTCTGGTCGTAGTTCTCGTATGGCAACACCGGGTGGCAGCATTACAAACAGACACAGCAATACATGCAGCATGACAATACATACAGATTCATTTAACCAACATTTTTAGACAGTGAAATATTTCTTTAAAGTGTGTAATAACCGCCATAATTTCTTGCATTAGTAGGTTATATGTATTGTATTATATCACATTATTTATTCTGATCAATTTGACATGAAACACAGTATGCCCTTAACATTATATCATATTAAAATCCTTTATCCTGTTAATTATTCTGAAATTAATGGCATTTATATTTCATTTAGCCTAACAGAAAATGTATAATTCAATATCAGATGTCAATATTTCATAGTCATATCACATCAAAGTAACTTCCATATATCCATCTCACTATATTTCAAGAGATGTATTTAAAACTTTATAAACATTTATTGCACATTCATATGATATGGCTTATTTCATCCCATGTCTCGTCCTGTATGTGTCATCTTTTAGTTCCATCTGGAAAACAGGAAAGCATGTTATATTTATACATATATGGGTTATTTGAATTATTTTAAACATACATGGAAAACTGGCATTGTTCCCTTTGCAAAAAAAAATGTATTTAATTTTACTTAAAATCTAAATATAGTTGTTTTGAAGCCATGTGCTGTGTTATCCTTACCCAGACTCTTCGTCTTTTACTCACCGCATGGGGTCTTTTTGCATCTGAGAGTAATGCTGAAATTCTCACAAAACATGTCACTTTGGAAATGCTATCACACCTTTCCAGTTTGAAAGACAAATGGTATCCTGAGATGGTTGTCAAAGTTTAACAAGCCAAATGTTTATTTCCCTCATTGGGGTGTTTTAGAATAATTTTGCAAACTCACGGCTAGATTTAGAGTTCGGCGGTAGATGGGCTGTTAACGCCACGCGTGTTTTATGTCTAACGCACGGCATTGTTTGACTCCGGTATTTAGAGTTAATATAAGACCATCTAACGATGCTCCTAACGCGTGTATGTCACACGCGTAATCCTGCCCGCGTTAGACAGTCTCCCATAGAGAACAATGGGAAAGGCAAAAAATAGCTTTTTTCACCTAACACTCGATCTCGCGAGAAATACGCACAGCTCGGTCATATGACGCATACCACATCATGCACAACAATAACACGCCGCAAATGTCACAACATCAATCAATCAACAAAGCACACAAGCATTACACATTCACAAGCGGGGGAAGTTTTAATACTATTTATACGGGGAATACGCATATACTTTAAGATGCGGAAAATCGCACAATAACAACAAGGATTAAAAAATATATACATACACTAAAAAAAAAATCGCATTCAATATCATTATATATTATGAAAAACATACATATACAACACTTCACGAAGAACACACCATCGCAAATTCACATTTAAAAAGAATACTATTGGACAATGTTAGAGAAAACGACCACTATGACATCATCGCATTCTACACATTCCACAAATACCAACTCAAAATGAGCATGCGCAAATTAACACACCTAATACACATTGCAATAATATTAATTGCTAATAAAGCACACCTGAACACTAATTACAATGGAAATTGGGACATCATTAAACATTTACACAGGGTATATAAGCACCACACAAGCAGGGCTTCTTTGACTGTGTTGCTGGTGGGTCTTTGGAGAGTTAAGAATAGAGATTTTGCGATTTTTTGAGAGTGAGTTAGTGTTAGTGTGAGAGAGTCAGTTGGTAGTGTTAGCGTGAGAGAGTCAGTTGGTAGTGTTAGCGTGAGATAGTCAGTTGGTAGTGTTAGCGTGAGAGAGTGAGTGAGTTAGTGGGAGGTAGCGGGAGTGGGAGAGAGTCTGTTAGTGGGAGCGTGAGTGAGTTAGTGGGAGTTATTAGTGATAGTTGTTAGTGTGAGCGTCAGTTAGTGGTAGTTAGTGAGCGTTAGTGGGAGTGTTTGTTATTGAGAATTAGAAGTAGTGTTAGTTAGCGAGCGAGTGATTTATCTGTACACTTAACACATTTACACGCAAACACATTCAATACATACATACACTTATCAATAACACTACATACACTCCATACCCCCTACCCCCTCATACTACACTCCATACCCCATTCCTTGTAGTCCCATTCCCTTTCATCCCATTTACTCTTATCCCATACCCCATACCCATCCCATACCCATCCCCTAGTTACATTTAGTTTACATATCCTCCTTTTAGTCTTATTCTTTTCGTTTATTTAAATACTCCTTACCCTCTTTGTTTTTTTTTACATCCCTCACACTTTAAGCACCTTTTTTGTCTTTTTAGTTCTTTATTTTGACCCCCTTTCATTTCATCACACTCACTTTTTTTTGATTATTTGGGGTTTAGTTTAGGGAGGAGATGGAGGCCAGGCAGGGGACAGGTAGAGGGGGGAGTAGAGGGAGGGGGAGAGGAACAGGGCAGGAAGGGGGGCAGGAAGGGGGGCAGGAAGCGGGGGTGGAAGCGGTGGGTGGACCCAGCCACTTGGTTCAAGATGACCAAGTGGCTGGGCCCAGTGGCGGTCAGAGTAGGGCTTCACAGTCCGGGAAACAGAGGGCATCGTCACAGGGGAAGGCCAAGGCGACTAGGGAGGCGAGGTTTACGATGGAGGAGAAGGAGGCCCTCGTAGAGGCCTATATGGCCAGGTATAGGATGCTGCAGCACCAGAAGACTACCCCGACTGACAGGAGGAGGCTCTGGAACGAGATTCGGAATGCAGTCAATGCAGTGGGTTGCCGGAACAGGGATATGGATTCCATCAAACATCGGTACCGGGACTGTAAACTTGAACTTAAAAAAAAGTTAAGCCTGGAGGCCCGACATGCCGCAGGGACCGGTGGCGGCCCTGCCCTTGAAATGGAGTACTGCAGATGGGAGGAAATGTTGCGGCCCAGCATCTCCGAGGTGGAAGTAGTCGGTATCGGAGGAATCGATACCGGGAACCTGCCACTCTCATCTGACGGTAAGCTCATTTAACAATAATTTCACATACGAATGTATTTCAATGGACACTATACGCAAACATTTACTTTCATGATTGAGGTAGCGAATACAATTTGACAAAACATTCAAATGTACTTATATTACATAATTTGATTCATTCTTGAGATATATTTTAATGAAGAAATAGCCATGCACACGGTGAAACAATCACAGGAGGCAGCTATATTCAGCTAACAATCAGAATCTTATAAACATATTTAGATATGCTTTTCAGCAAAGAATATCCAGAGAATGAAGCTAATTAGATAACAAAAGTACATTCGAAAGTTGATACTAAATGTATGCTTATAAATCATGAAAGATAAAACATTGGGTTTCATGTGTTAAGGATCCGATTAATGCTATTACGCTGTTTACACGCATTCTATTACTTAGCGGTTACATCAGTATCTAGGCTATAGGTTAGGTGTGCATTTAAACAGACTGAAAACAAACGCAAAAACATTCACATTGACCAGATATCACAAACACTGTTTAGAAAAAGCGGAAATCGTATTGATTGTTTGTTAGATTTCAAAGTGGATTAATGATTCTGCATTTGTAATTGTATCGTAAGCTAAGTCATTTAAACCTTTATTTGCAAATATGCTAATATATACATTTCTTTTTTTATTTTTTTTTTAATATACAGAGTCTGGGGACGAGGCAGCACAGCCTCCTGCATCTCCCCGGGATGAGAGTGGTGGTGAGGAATTCCCACTTCGGAGGGAAGAGGCCCCCCGTGACGAACAGCGCACGGGAGATGATCAAGAGGCCCCGGAAGCACAGGAGGATGCCGCTGAAGCCGCGGAACCCGAGGTCCCTCAAAGACCCGCACTCCGCCGTGCACGGGCACCCCGCCGTGCACGGGTTCAACAGGCACAACAAGAAGAAATAGCGGAGGTGCGGGTTCTACTGGAGTACATAGACCAGATGCGTACCTCCCGGATAGAAAACATAGAAGGACGACGCAGAATACTTGATGGGCAGAATCAAATAATTCAAGGCCAAAACGAAATAATCAGTATACTGAATACAATACAAGAAGGACAAACAAGAATGTTCAATCTTCATCAGGAAATGTTCACATTTTTCCGGGAGGCGCATGCTGGTCTACCTCCTGTTGCTGGGCCTCTTGTTGCTGGGCCTCTTGCTGCTGGGCCATCTCCTCCTGCCGGCCCATCTCCTCCTCCTCCTCAGCCATCTACTCCTCCTCCTCCTCAGCCATCTTCTCCTCCTCCTCCTCAGCCATCTTCTCCTCCTCCTCCTCAGCCATCTACTCCTCACCTTGGTCGTCCCAGTACTCTTCCTTCCACTCCTCCCACAACAGCTCCAAGGAGGACTCTTCGGAGTCGGCAGTTGCCTCTCCCAGAGCCTCAGCCCCGTGGGAAGAGGGGAAGGAAGAGGAAGTAATTTTTTTTTTCCATCTTAAATTTTGTTTTTTGTGTAATGGATAGGTATGTGATGATGTGGTTTTCATACACTTGTGGACCACACTCTGTATATAATCGACTTCTATGGGACCGGGTCCATGGAGGAAGATTCTTTGCAGAGTGTGGGTTATAAGTGTGTGAAAACCACATCATCACATACCTATCCTTGTTCATGATATTGATTGGTTTCTGTGATGTGATGTCCAAACTGTTTCCCGAATCGCTAACTAAATTACCATAACAATTATCCATGATGGCATATTACTGTTTGAATGCCAATAACACAGCTTAAAGGGACAGTCAGAAAATTATTGATTACAAAGAAAACACTGTATTACGCATTATAAAGTTTGAAACAACAAAACATGGAGAAATACATGTGTGACTTATGTGCTTACCCTTGTATCTATGACTATGAAAAATGACCACTTATTTGTTGTTCTGACATAACAACATTTTAGATATCAATGATCAATACATGGTCAATAATATGCTGTATGAGCACAAGATTTTACATATACAAATGCTATCCAAATGCCCTCTAGTGCTCAAATTGTATAATGATTACAAGCACTCTTCAAGATTTAAGAAATGAGCACACCAACCTCATAGGTTTAGATAGCAAATTTAGATAGCAAATGTTCAATTGTTGAGAAACATTTGATATCCTTGTTATTACAGAATTGACTTTTCGAATAATGTAAAAATATTTTTTTTCGAAACTGTCCCTTTAACAACATTACATATGCTAACACATTTTAAGCTTGTTGCTATATCTACATGTACTTTGTAAAAAAAAATATTTGAAAATCACATTTATATTGACGTGTTAAATAAAGTCTATTTTCTTTAAGAGACATTATTGTGTTAATATTTTATTGTAACTATTTTTATTTTAACAATGAATATGGTTTAAAGTCCTTTTAGGAGTGGGGGGGTGAAATATGCTAACAAAAATATATTTGAAGATTAAACTATGTGGATCTCATACATGATACAAAAAAACAACATTTGCATTCAAGGGACAGTATCCTATATTTTTTACATAACTGTATGTAATAGACACTACTACAAACAACAAGATTACCATATACTGATAGCAATATTAAAAATCTTCAAACACTTGCAAATAAAATAGGGTTAGCTATATTTTAAATATAGATGAACCACCATTACAACCGTAAAACACAATACCCCATCATTAACATATGAAAAGAACCTTTACACAAACTGGACAAAGCTGGAGATGGTACTCACATGAAACTCATTGGCTTTGCGAGGAGTAAGAAAATTACTTACATTTTCTTACAACACAAGACAAAATAAACCTATTGGTTAAACAATGGACTATCTAACTAGAGACAAAATCAAATATTTTTATTTATAATGTGAGTGTCTAATGAACCTTTCATAAAATATACAACGAAATTACATTTAGAAGAAGTCGGCATCATATATTTAGCATATGATAAATGCATATTGATTACTTTATTCAAACACAATAGCGCATATTTATTAATTAGATATGTTCAACATTAAACACAACATTAATTTTTAAGAAAAAGGAACATTGTTGACAAACATATTAAACATGGACTGTAGAGATTTGCACTTGCCTAGAAATATCCTATGCATGAAAACATTTTGCTTTCGTTCGTTGATTCAACCAGACATCCAGCAAAAGAGAATGTGTTGGTCTTTATCAGCTACGGGTCAACAATGTAACATGATGCAAATAATACATATTCGCAAGCTTTTTAAAATTGCATGCAGTCACAAACGTTTTTAACGTGCACAAATATTGCGGGACTACGCAATCCAATCACACGTTTTTTTAACTTTACATGTGCCGTCTTAACATGGCGCTTCCTTGATCACGTAAGAACGCCATCCAATGAAAGGCACATTATTGATCACGTAAGAACGCCCAAAAAAAAAAGGCGCATCCTTGATCGCGTCAAAACGCAATCCAATAAAAGGCATATTCCTGATCACGTAAGAACGTCAGTCAATACAAGGAATCATTGGACAGCCTGGCAGGTGACGTCTTAAGCAACATGGCGCATCCGAGATCGCTGAAAAACCGCAGACAATACAAGGACTCAGTGACATCTTGGCATATCATTAAGAAACGTATTTATATTTTAGGAACTAGTATGTGTGTAGATTGCTATCTAGGAATGTCACCAAATCATGAATCATCTTTTCGGACTTGACTGTCCCTTGAACTATAGCTATGGTGTATATCTTTAACATTTAAAAGATACACATGAGAAATACATATGCCATTGATGTTTTAAGATATCTTTGGATTGTTGTTGAATAACAATAGTTATACATGTATTGATTAAACGTGTCATTTATTCAAGTTTAATTATGGTCAGCCTACCTATAGCCATATATGGGAGGAGATGTATTTTGTTAACATATTAGTTAACTAATATTCATCATCTACATTATTTGTATTACACACAGAGATTGATTTGGTTACACTTTGACAATAATATAGATTAGAAAATGAAATACAGGTGCTGTCAACATTACAATAAGATTGTTTATTAATAAAACTATATGTCCTTGTTCTTGTAAAAAGGACAAAAACGCTTTACAAATGGAAATACATTCATTTACAATAGTGATCAACATCACTTAAAGGGACATTATTTTGTTTTTAAAAAGAGCATACACATAGTCAATACTATTTAAATAAAATGAACACTTTACAGGGATTATATCATTGTATCAATACTCAGATCATTTGGTAAAGGTGCATCAATTCATGCAGAGTTTATAAATACACACATGGATATGAACATTTAAATATACATATATACACAAATACAAAAATATATATACATATATAAAGAAATTACTCTGCTAATCATAATCAGGCAATGATAGAGCTAAGAGAAAATAATATAAACACAAATAATAAGATTACATTGGAGATGTTAATCTTAAAGTCATTTACTATTGTCTTACATATATGATTTCATTATAACAAATAGATTTGTTAGGTCCCTTTAAGGATAAACAACATAAACTAGAGCTTGCAAAAAATAACAGGAAGAATGAGGACAAATATTTGTGAAATAAAATTTATTTTATTAGTATGTAAGAAAACATACACAACGTTTATAAATAATCTTGTAAAAATAAGGAATATATGAGCCATATGACAAGGTAACACAGTGCATCACAGTCCATGAAGAGAGTTGCCAAGGGCCAGCATAGCCCCATTGGAGACACATGACAAGGTAACACAGTGCATCACAGTCCATGAAGAGAGTTGCCAAGGGCCAGCATAGCCCCATTGGAGACACATGACAAGGTAACACAGTGCATCACAGTCCATGAAGAGAGTTGCCAAGGGCCAGCATAGCCCCATTGGAGACACATGACAAGGTAACACAGTGCATCACAGTCCATGAAGAGAGTTGCCAAGGGCCAGCATAGCCCCATTGGAGACACATGACAAGGTAACACAGTGCATCACAGTCCATGAAGAGAGTTGCCAAGGGCCAGCATAGCCTCATTGGAGACACATGACAAGGTAACACAGTGCATCACAGTCCATGAAGAGAGTTGCCAAGGGCCAGCATAGCCTCATTGGAGACACATGACAAGGTAACACAGTGCATCACAGTCCATGAAGAGAGTTGCCAAGGGCCAGCATAGCCCCATTGGAGACACATGACAAGGTAACACAGTGCATCACAGTCCATGAAGAGAGTTGCCAAGGGCCAGCATAGCCTCATTGGAGACACATGACAAGGTAACACAGTGCATCACAGTCCATGAAGAGAGTTGCCAAGGGCCAGCATAGCCTCATTGGAGACACATGACAAGGTAACACAGTGCATCACAGTCCATGAAGAGAGTTGCCAAGGGCCAGCATAGCCACATTGGAGACACATGACAAGGTAACACAGTGCATCACAGTCCATGAAGAGAGTTGCCAAGGGCCAGCATAGCCTCATTGGAGACACATGACAAGGTAACACAGTGCATCACAGTCCATGAAGAGAGTTGCCAAGGGCCAGCATAGCCTCATTGGAGACACATGACAAGGTAACACAGTGCATCACAGTCCATGAAGAGAGTTGCCAAGGGCCAGCATAGCCTCATTGGAGACACATGACAAGGTAAAAGAGTGCAACAGGCACAACAAAAAACTCATAAAAAGGCCAAATGGCAACAATATAAATACAAATTCAACATGTGGACAGAGGATTATTATCTGCCACCATGGAGCATATCCAGATCCTCCACTTACTGGTCATCCTCTTCATTGTCCTGTGCATGTCCAGCTCCAGATTCAGGCCTTGAACGTAATTGCATAATTTCACGCAGAGTCAAGTCCTGAACCCGGAGCTGGGCCTGCATGGTGTCGTTCATCCCTCTCAGGACAGCTGCGTTCCTCAACACGGCCTGCTCTACTCTTGCTATCCCTTCTAGCATGAGCCATGCTGAGTCACAGCCTAAAATAAAATAAAAATTAATATTAAGGATAATTACACAACAGAATAAAAGATTTTAATACATACATTGTCATCATAAAGACAAATAATTATTTACATCAATTATTTTTCATATATTCTTTACACATGAATTAGGTTATTCAGACAGACAGAAATCATTAAAGGCTCATGTTACTCAAACATGTTGAACCCTTTAATTGGTTTTAGATGATCCACTTATACAGCTTGAGTGTATCAAATCTTGTTAAAGGATTTACATTGTACTTACATTAGCAATTTAAAAATTCAATTTAGACTGTGGTAGGCACACATATCCTTAAACATTTTGGCATTGAGGACAAGCTGTGTAAACATAGCAACCAGAAGAAATTACATTCCCACTGGGTTAGACAAGAGATAATGTATCCACATTTGGACATAAAATTTTGTATCCAAGTAGTGGTGTTTGGTATATGTAGTGATATCCAATTAAAGGGACACTGAACCTAAATATTTAATGGACTGATTCAGATAGAGCATGACATGACAAATCTTTAGAAATTACACATATTCATTATATGTTTTAATTGTCAAGCTATATTTTGAATGCAAGAATGTTGGTTTTTATGGAAGCCAATATTTGTTGATGAACCTTGTTTGTGCATGCTGGTTGATGGATACATTCATCCAACAATAAAGAAATGATGGCCACATTTATTTTATTGTTTAAACTAATTATAGGAATAAGTTGTTTTCAATTAATATATCAAGAGAATGACGAATAATTCATAAGAGTATTCTATTATACATTGGCTTAACATTGCATGCTGGATTTGAATCACAATTTAACCAATTTAACTTCACTGTACCTTTAAGTATCTTATAAAGTGTATTTAGAATGATACTTACAGCTGTGCCTGGGAAGGACAATCTGACACCCAGGACAATGAAGGTTTAAACAGGGGGGAGGGATGGGATTGGCTCGGGGAGGGATGGGAATGGCTTGGGGAGTGGTGAGCTGCTGCTCCAGGGTAGGCCGTACAGCTGGGGAGTGGGGAGTTTGGGTCTGGGCAGCTGTACGGGCCAGAATACGGGGAGAGCGGCGAAGGGGGGTGTATGGGCGTTTTTTGGGAGGGACAGGATATGAAATATGGGAAGGGCTGGCAGTGGTCGGGGCATGGTCATGGGTTTGGTGATGGGAAGGGCTCTGGGTGTGTGCAGAGGTGTGGCCATGGTCAGGGGTGTGTGCACGGGGAGGGGTCTGTGACTGGGCAGGGGCGGAATCCAGATGACCAGAAGTGGTGGATCCATCTGAAAATGTAAAATAAATATATTAACATCTCATACATCCTGACATCAAATCAACGCATTTAAAATTGATTATGTTTTCAATATACCTCGAAGTGTGTTTGAATCTGTAAACTATTCTGAAATGAGGATATGGTATCTATATAGGCACTCAGATGAATCTCAATGACTGTCTGTACAATGTGAAACTTATTATTGTGTTTTGGCATGGAATATGCATGTGACATAATGATGGCATGAATTATATATTCTTAAAAAAATATATACAAGCAGATTTTCATGCTGCCTGATATAGAAAGGGGGCAGTAGTGTATTTGAACAGACAAATAATATTCCTTTTTAAAGGGAAAAAGCTGTAGACTTTGAATGTCTTCAATAAAATGATTTCAAAAAAAGAAACATGTTGGAAACATGATAGATATATTTCACATACCATCAGACTCCAAGGCAGCCTCTTCCTCCTCCATCCCACATGTGACATCAATCTCTGTAAAACATAACATGTTGTGTACACCTTAAGATCAGATATTATAACATATGTTACTGTTGCTCAAATACGCACATCAATGTTGCATTAAAGATATACACACACAAAGTTATGATTTACATCATTTTGATGGAGCATACAAATGACAATAGATTTGTTATTGTCAATAAATCAGAATATTAATGTATTGTTTGTCTTAATGTTAAATTCATAAAAGCATAGTACATAGAACATTTAAGATTTCTCATGTGTGTATCACTTGATGACTGTTGTTAAAAAAAAAAAATTTAAAAAA
The DNA here is from genome assembly GCF_027579735.1 of Bombina bombina. Lineage (NCBI taxonomy): Eukaryota > Metazoa > Chordata > Amphibia > Anura > Bombinatoridae > Bombina > Bombina bombina. The sequence goes on from NC_069500.1 coordinate 210,695,271, forward strand.
ACATATGTTAGACATCTTATGAATAACAAATGTGTAGAATAATAAAGTAGAAATTATTAATCGCTCAATATAAAAAATAAATATATAATCAGAAGATAAATTCTATGATTTTTTATAATGTTATGCTTCATCGGAATCATGATCATAATATTGATTAGCAATACACCTTCAATTACATATAAATGAGTCAATGGACTTACCAGGAGACCGCAAAGGCGGCTCTATGTCACTGCTGGATTCCTGTGGGCTCCCCACACCAACTCTCTCTATGAATGATATAGATATATATTATTAAACACATTTTGGATATCACTAAATCACATCTGTCTAGAATTTTAACATTAATCAACTTTAAAATGTGAAGAATAGAGCAGTCATTACACCAGAAAATGCTTGATTGAATCAAGGGGATTCTGTAAACATATCTGTATTCAACATATGTTTAATGTCAGACTACATTAGACATCAAATTCATCTCAGATGCTGCTATTGCATATCTAAATATACCCAATGATCAATGTTCTTAACCCTTTAAGGACACAGCTTTCACTTAGCTCAATTGTTTTATGACGGAATAATTCCGTCATATGTCCTTAAGAAGTTACAAGAATACACACAAACCACATATTGAGGAGCATCTGTTGACAAATCTAAACAAACATGTGTCACATCGAGCCATTTTTTCAATGTACAGTAATCTTGTTTAGGACACAACACATATTTATCACAATACATAACAAACTTTATTATTACAAATATGTAATCATGGTGCTGTTAGAGTATGCAGATATATATAAAGTAACTCCAACAGATAATTAGATTTATATATCAATAGTTTTTAATAAAAATAATGTAATGATGAATGAATCTATTTTGTCTTAAAGGGACACTGACATGATTAATTTAAATAATTGATTTCTATGTTCAAACTGTAAAAAATGATTTAACATTGACTCCTATTATAATTCGAATGTTGTTCGATATTAATCTTAAAGGCAGATAAGGAATATTGGATTCAATAAATATTGTTTGTTGAAGGTATCCACCAATCATCAATATAAACCCAGGTTGGTCAACAAATATTTAGATGCACATAAACGTACTTTATTTATTTTAAAATACATTTAGCAATAGAATATGTCACATATGATGATAGTATTATATTTTATGTTTATTAATATTGCATACTGTATGTGAAAGACAATATTAATAATTGTAGTTCAGTATCCCTTTAATCTAAAATTAAATAGATTCCACAATGTTGTTGTTTGTTAATGAATTATCTACTCCATATGTTGATGTAATGAATGGTATTGAGCATGCAATTAAAATCAAATATGTTATTTAAGTATATCCGAATAATTATATAATTTTCATCTATTAAATAGACATTACATATAAATATAGAACAATGTGTATTTAGTATGTAATGTTCATTCCATGTTTCTAAGACAAATGTCAATTAAAATGAGACATACCATACTGTGACAAGCCCTGGCTTGAGGATCCAGCAGCCACATCCATATCTGTAATATATTAAATGAGGATTGCATATCATTAATACTAATCATGCCATGTTTAAAATATTTACATTAATAACAAATCAATAGAAAAATATTAATCCTTTGGTAGTCCCATGAGTTAATAGTTTCCGCAATTAAATGAATGATAAATATATCCTGGACTCTTATTTTCAATCAGTTGTGTTGTTTACTGTATCTTTAAGAATATATGCTTGTTATTACATAATCATCAATTGATGGCCATATGTTATAATTTATTAGTATTATTCGTTTTTTATTAGATATAATATTTAAAATAAGAATACTGTATTCTTCACTAATCTAAGATTTTCCATTTAATTTTTAACAACATGTATAAAGCAATGCCACTTTCCGCAAACCCATGTTAACGTGGATGCGAAATTAGATTTCCGCTCTGTGACGCATATTCTGTAGAGCGCAATAAACATCATTCCAATTTCATGTATCACTAATGTAAAATCAGATATCTAAACATCATATGTAGTGTATGTTGTGAGATCTGTATAGGTTTAGTATCTGACTAAATACACATTTTGGATTTTTAACATTATAAATATTATATGAAGTTGGATAATTACCTGGTTCAGATTCTCTATCGGGTCCTCCCAGGCCACCGGACGGAGAAGCATCTGCCCTGTCCCCCGCGTCAGGACTTTCAGATCCCGCAGCTGGGAGGGAAGAAGAGGAGGCCGAGGATGGCGAGGATCTAAATCTTTTGGGGACCCGGAGATTGAGGAGCTCGCATAAAGTCACCTCATAAGGGAGTAGGTACAGTTTCCGCGGGGCCTTTCTTTGGCCCCCTCTTTTACGGGCTTGTACCCAGTCCCTTATGAGGTTGACTTTTTTCGATAAACGCAACCTCATATCTCCGAATCTCCTCATGATCTGATCCTGGGTCCTCTGGACGTCACACACCAATCTAACCGCATTGGTGATAGACTCCCAGAGGGCCTTCTTAACAGGCGCATCTGTCGAGCTCCTCTTGTTCCCAAACAGCTGGGGATAAAAGTCCTTGACGGCGTGGACCAGTGCAGCGCTCTCCTCCTTGGTGAACCTGGGAACTGACATGCCTGCTCGGTTGGCTACTAAATATATTATAATAATATTAATATATAAGACTGCCTGCATGCATTAGAGAACTGACAAAGATGGCAACGTGTAATGGACTTTTATATGGTGAAGTAAACATGAGATGCACCATGGGACAATTTATCTGTACATCTGATTGGATAAAAGTTTGAAATATTGTTATAATGTCTGTGAGACCATCCTGACTCAAGTTGTGTTTGTGTGATGAACTCTGATTGGCCGTTCCTTAATGTTTCATATCTTAGTAACTTCCTTACACATACCGCTTGGTGGTGCTGTAACTTCATTTTTCATGTAGACTTATTTGTAACTCATGGGCCTGTCATGCGGATATGTGTGACGCAGATTTAATATCCGTGATCCGTGAAATATTAATGATTAAATACTCTTTAAAATCTCATCCTGTCACATTATTAATGTTGTAGACATTTCTCGGTTTAATAACGGTCTGTTTCTTTAATACAAATACACATTTAATATTGTATGTCTTTATTGTTCTTTAAATAAATTGATTGTGAAGTATTGACATTGCTCTATTAAATGTATTTATAATGCACATTGATTGTGTGCTATTGCGTGACATTACACTAATGTTTAAATATGCTAATCTGGTGTTTGAAGATGCGTTTCCAACGCAATATTTATTAATGTTAAAATTCCGGGAAGAATGTCAGTAACTTTGATAATCTGTTTATAAATGTTAAACTACAGCTTTGTTATTCGCAAATAAACCTCGAGCTTGTATTTCTCTGAAGTGCTCATATATGTTATTGTGCAATGGCGTCTTTAGTTTTAAAGAGACATTACAAACAATTGTATCAAATGATCTGTAGAGATAGAAGATTGTTTAGACTTTAAAATGTAAATCATTTTCTCTTAGTATTTATATATCCTCAACATAAGAAATTTAAATGCACATGGTTGAGCCAATCACATAAGGCATCTCTGTGCATCCACCAATCTTCATCTACTGAGCCTATCTCGATATGCTTTTCAAGCAAAGTATGTCAAGATAGGAAGAGAAGTAAATACACTATTTCAAGCTCTTAAAGGGACACTGTCCAAACAAATTTACCATTGGTGATTGAGCATTAAATTTTAATCAACTTTATTATTTAATACGATTATCAAATGTTAAGTTATCTTGTTATGTTTCTTTGAAAATCAATAATGATATTTTATATTACGGACAATTGTTTAATAAAAACCTGGGTTGTCCTTGACGATTGTTGCATCAATTATTCCAAACAATCAAGTTCTGTCCAGAGTACTGAAGCAAATAAATTAGCTATTTACTGCCTTATTTCTAAAGTAATGATAGCAACATCACAATGAGCATTCATAATATGAGACAAGTTTTAAAGTTGATTAAAATAGAATACTCATTCAGAATGTATAAATCATTGTTTTTTTAAATGGCTACCTTTAAGTATATTTTGAGTTCATGTCCCTTTAAATAAACATTTCACAATAATGCTTAATATATCATAAACCTAGGCACCTTCCTTTTGCTAAATGAGTCTAACATATGAGTAAAGCAAATTTAGATTAACTTCTAGATTGTTTTACACACTGACTGAAATATATTTATTAAATGAGGTATTTTTTAGCCTTCAGCGTAGAGGGACATTAAGCTATATGTTATGTATGCATTTTGTATCATAATCTTATATTTGACCAACTTAATATGTTTTGTTATTCAATCATTATATTGTAATTATATATATTCGTGGATTAAATACATCTCTACATAGGCTATTTTGATGCTGATTGTTGTTTGCATATAGATGCCTTATATCATTCACTAAGATATGTGCATTTATTTTTATTTTAACAAGTATATTTAAAGACTGAATGTAATTCTATAGTACATTCTAAATATGTTTAAATTCTTGTATGATATTTGTAACAATGTATACAAAATATACATTTTGAATGACCCCTTTAAGGACCCAAACATATTGTATTTTTATTTAACATTGACAAAATAAACTAAAGGGGAAATTACATTCTATATAGATATTTGATGTCTAACCCAAGAGGTAAGATTGTAATAAATACATAATATTACTAAGTATAGTTAAATGACTCCACTAGAAAATTACATAGATTAACCTGGCATCCAATAACTAATTATTAAAAATTATAAAGTTAAATGACCTACCATTTATAAATGTAATAATTGTAAAATATTTTCTAATAATGTTTTGAGATACCTAAGGAAGATACATGATCTTATACAATTCTTTTTACATTCAACAACACTGTCACTTTCATGTAATTGAACCACTTCACCTTATTAAATGTTAAAACAATCATAATATTAATACATATCCTAAATATTTTTAATATATACTTTTTCAATATAAAAGCATTGAAGAATATGACTCCCCAATTAATGTTAAAATATATCTTTTAATATTCTCTGAAGAATTTTATTTTCTACTATTAATGCATTATTTTCTCTTATGCATGTGCTTGTCAAATAGCCAACTACCAGTCATGGGAGTCCAAGTTTTATTTATTTACAGATTATATTGATATATATTAGAATCTGCTAAAAAAAAAATATATATTTAATAGAAAATAAATAAATATTCCATGAAGTCATCAGATGCCAATCTGAAATGACAAATAATAAAAATGGAACAAAGTTAATACACACGTTGTAAAATATTCATAAAATACATTTAAAATCATATGGTGTCTATGCTCTAACTTTGATCAACATTTTTTAAAGATAATCATTACATTCATTTTAAATTAATGAAATACATACACCATTATATTGTTGATTAAAAATAATATTTAAATTTCAAAAATTAAATTTATACATAATAATGTATATCACATGTAAACAATATATGTATGCTGAACATAAATGTAATATTTCATGTCCATTCAAATACCTCTATATCAACTATAATATGTATTCCTTTTTCTGATTGTGATCCCTAAATATCTAATTAAGAACTAAATATGACTAATGTATGTAAGCTACTAATATTCTACAGTCTTCACTAGCATGCATTGGTACACCAACCTGGACAATGCATGGTCTTTGAAAGTCAATTCAGGGGTAAACAGTTGATCTTCAATAGGTGTCTTATTCATCAGTTCATTAAATAGAGGACTGGGAAATACCATCTAAAAAAGTAAAATCATCTAAGTGTCTGATTGTGATCCCTAAATATCTAATTAAGAACTAAATATGACTAATGTATGTAAGCTACTAATATTCTACAGTCTTCACTAGCATGCATTGGTACACCAACCTGGACAATGCATGGTCTTTGAATGTCAATTCAGGGGTAAACAGTTGATCTTCAATAGGTGTCTTATTCATCAGTTCATTAAATAGAGGACTGGGAAATACCATCTACAAAATAGAAAATCATCTAAGTGTCTCCAATAGGATGTCTCCACAGCCTTATTCTATCAAATAGTTTGCACTTACCATGTGAACATGTCTTTGTATGGTTTTCAAGGTCAGCAGAATTTAAATATGCCAGACATGATCCCATTGGTATACTTCAATTTCAATCTTGGCTTTTTCCCCACTGTCAGTCTTGGAAATCTTCACTGTCAGGCTTCAAATTGTTCCCTTTCAGTCTTTATATTAAGTCATCTCCCTAATGTAAGAAATTATATATAAAGATTTCATACAAGTGTGTGAATCAGTTCTGTACCCCTCTCCCACCCCCCATTTCATAATAAATATCTATCACTAGCTTACTAAGCCTGTGTATGAACCTGTGTTATTTTCTATCAAGTGTGAAGATGAGTCATATTGAGCAGAACAAACCTCTGTGTGACATTGAACCATAGTCATTCTAGAGTATCCCTTTCTGATTATGTACATAAGTAATGTGTAAACAAAGTTATATTTTTAAAAATTTATGCCATATTATGTATTTGTGTACAAATCATGCCAGCAACAGTCCATACATTTCTACTTACCATCTGATGTCCTCTATAAAAACCAGGTGGCAAAGACTCGCTATAGGACCCAATGCCCAGAGCATCACCTATATTATGAGAAATAAATATTATTATAACATTTTATCAATACTAACATGTTTGCACAATTCTCTACTTGTCATTTCCCTAGAGTTCACATCTATTGAAAATACTCCAGTGTAACTTCTATTATTTACCGTCTAAAGTGGCGGTTGATGACGTCTGCTCTGACATCAAGTCCCTCGTCCTGGAATTCCCCCTCTAGAACAGGATCATCCTCCTCATCTCTGAGGAGGTCTCTGTCCACCGGGACGGCCTGCAGCATCCCAGCCCGCTGTGCAATATTATGCAGGACGCTACAGGCTACAACGATCTTAGCCACCTTCTTTGGGTTGTACTGGAGTGCTCCTCCAGAACGGTCCAGGCACCTGAATCTCATCTTCAGGAGCCCGAACATCCTTTCAACCACCGCCCTGGTTCTCTTATGAGCCCTATTGTAGCGCTCCTCAGACACATCAGTTGGGCTACGCAAGGGGGTAATGAGCCAAGGCCGGCTCATGTACCCAGAATCACCTATAAATTTAGAACAGAACATAATTCAAACAGAATACTTAAACTAGTATATTGTTGTATAAATATATTTTTTAAAAACCATAATCCATATTAAAAGTTGTCAGAAACATAAAAAAAAAATATAAAATTATATCTAAATCTGTATCTAGCCATTTCATCGAAGACATGCTACATATGCGTATTTCTCCTAAACCAAACCTTGTGTAAAATGCTAACTACATGTTTACATTGCATTCTCTATATGAACACTTAAGGTAAGACATGCTACATATCTGCATTTCAATAAAACTAGACATTAGCAGAAAAATAAAATGACAGGGTTAAATTGCATGAGATAATATATTGCCATTTCATCTAAGACATGCTACATATGCGTATTTCTCCTAAACCAAACCTTGTGTAAAATGCTAACTACATGTTTACATTGCATTCTCTATATGAACACTTAAGGTAAGACATGCTACATATCTGCTTTTCAATAAAAATAGACATTAGCAGAAAAAGACAATGACAGGGTTAAATTGCATGAGATAATATCTTGCCATTTCATCTAAGACATGCTACATATGCGTATTTCTCCTAAACCAAACCTTGTGTAAAATGCTAACTACATGTTTACATTGCATTCTCTATATGAACACTTAAGGTAAGACATGCTACATATCTGCATTTCAATAAAAATAGACATTAGCAGAAAAAGACAATGACAGGGTTAAATTGCATGAGATAATATCTTGCCATTTCATCTAAGACATGCTACATATGCGTATTTCTCCTAAACCAAACCTTGTGTAAAATGCTAACTACATGTTTACATTGCATTCTCTATATGAACACTTAAGGTAAGACATGCTACATATCTGCATTTCAATAAAAATAGACATTAGCAGAAAAAGACAATGACAGGGTTAAATTGCATGAGATAATATCTTGCCATTTCATCTAAGACATGCTACATATGCGTATTTCTCCTAAACCAAACCTTGTGTAAAATGCTAACTACATGTTTACATTGCATTCTCTATCTGAACACTTAAGGTAAGACATGCTACATATCTGCATTTCAATAAAAATAGACATTAGCGTCGGTAAATAACAAATGGTTAAATTTAATCCTATAGCTGAACATGACGCTAACAGTTAAAAAATACAGGGGCAATTGTCAAAATAATTAACCATGTTGTGCACAAATACTCACCAACGAGATAACCAGGGGGCATTTGTCTTTCCTCAAACTGTCTCCACAGGGACGACAGAGAGAGGATGCGGGCATCATGACAAGCACCTCCAAAATTCGCATACACATGCATAATCCTCATCCGTGCGTCACAAACATACTGCACGTTGAGGCTATGAAAATGTTTGCGATTTCTGAAGGGCAAGTCATCAATTGGAGCACGCAGCGCAATGTGGGTACAATCAATGGCTCCCAAGACATTGGGCAATTGAGCAATATCAAAGAATTCCCGCTTCAGGCGCCTCCAATCACCATCATTCTGTGGGAATCCTATGTATTGCTTACTGATACGTACCATGGCGTTCAGAAAGTTATCAAACACCCCAGAGAATGTACCTTGAGCCAGGCCATGCATGTACAGTTCTCCGGATTGAAAACTCCCGGAGGCCAGGACGTATAGACAGCTTAGCATCTTACTCATGGGGGGAACAGCAGTCCTTATTTGTATACGTGGCTCCAAATGAGGTTTAAGAAGCTCGTAAAGGCCAATGAGCTGTTCGCGATCGAGCCGATACTTATCAAAAACCTCAAAGTCACTCATGTTTTCCAAGGTGGGTCTCACCCTGTAGACACGAGGACCTCGAACCAGACGACCCCTTCGTCTCGGTCTGAGCCGCCGAGGCTGCCTGATTCGACCAACAGCTAGTTCGCCAATAGCACCACCAGCAGCGTCTACCATGTCATCGTCATCCATCTTTCAAAACAGCGTAACAAGGTAAGCACTTGATCTGATGTGGATCACAAGTGATGCATTGGCCATGTTGTTTGGGGGATTTATAGTACAATTAGTCCAATGGTAGTGAGTTTGTAATGATTGCTGATTGTATTCACCTGTTTGTATGTGAGCGGCGCGAATGCTTTCACAGTGGGCGTTTATTTGTTGTTTGCTGAAATGTTATTTTCAAACAATGATTCTCAATGTGAAAGTGTCAAATATCACACATACAGTGCATGTTTGTAATGTTTGTTCATATGCGTAATCAATATTTCCTAAACGCGATGTTATAGTAACAAGCACACGTCCAGGCTAACATGAATGAAAGTGCATAGTTGTGTATAATGTGCATCAAATGTGATCGATCAATGTTGCTGCAATATTGTTTGTAAATGATAAAGGAACATCTGCCATCTGTAGGATTGTATATATAAGTTATTGCCGAGCTGTCAATATTGTATGCGTCCCTTTAAAATCGCAATAATAATTCAGAACTTCCCGTCTGCCATCTGTAGTATTATATATATAAGTGATTGCCGAGCTGTCAATATTGTACGCGTCCCTTTAAAATCGCAATAATAATTCCGAACTTCCCGTCTGCCATCTGTAGTATTGTATATATAAGTGATTGCCGAGCTGTAAAATATTGTACGCGTCCCTTTCAAATCGCAATAATAATTCCGAAATTCCCGTCTGCCATCTGTAGTATTGTATATATAAGTGATTGCCGAGCTGTAAAATATTGTACGCGTCCCTTTCAAATCGCAATAATAATTCCGAAATTCCCGTCTGCCATCTGTAGTATTGTATATATAAGTGATTGCCGAGCTGTCAATATTGTATGCGTCCCTTTCAAATGGCACTAATACTGAATAACTTCCGGCTGTCATCTGTAGTATTGTATATATAAGTGATTGCCGAGATGTGAATATTGTACGCGTCCCTTTCAAATCGCACTAATACTGAATAACTTCCGGCTGTCATCTGTAGTATTGTATATATAAGTGATTGCCGAGATGTGAATATTGTACGCGTCCCTTTAAAATCGCAATAATAATTCCGAACTTCCCGTCTGTCATCTGTAGTATTATATATATAAGTGATTTTCGATCTGACGATATTGTATGCGTCCCATAAAAATTGCACGAATACTGAATAACTTCCGGCTGCCATCTGTAGTATTATATATATATAATTGATGTGCGATCTGACAATATTTCTGAATTGTCCCATTGAAATCTCCATAATAATGCTGTTCAAAAGTGTGTTTTACGTATATGTTGTATTGTAGTATTGAGTGTTAAAGTTCCTAAAGGGGCGGTACAGTGGTGAATCTGTGATGTGTATGGTTGAATCTTGTAATGACGTCATGATATTATTAACCTGCCTATGTAGTTGTGAAATCCTCATTGTGTTGTTGTATTGTGCTACATTGTTATTGTGTGCTGAATAAAATCTAAATGTGTGCTTTGTGGTTGCGTGATGGGTGATGCGTGTTATGTACATGTACGTATATATTGTGATTGTGTCCCACATATGCTGACTTCTATATAGCGGTCTGGCATTGTTGTTCCTTCCCATAAAGTGACATCTGTAATCTGGTGTAATGATGTTATTGTTGTAGGTAATTCCTAATGGTTTCTGGTGATGGAATCATGATGTTAAAAGTACAGTAAAATCCATATGTTGTGTTTTGTGATTCCTCGAGAGAATGTAATGTGTTTTTCCCCCATCATTTGAATGCACATGTATGAGTGAATGTTAAAAGTAATGTATGTGCATCCATGAGTGATCATGTGTTAAGCCTATGTAGATATGCAGTTGCTGCAAGCATATGAGTTGAATAACAGAAATGCAATAATAAAGGTAAATGAGAGATGTTTCCCATTGTGTAGTGTTTGTGAATCCAGAAATGTGTATTGAATTTTATTTTAATTGTAAATGTAATTTTATTGAAATAATAATGTGTTACTAGTGATGGGGATTTGTAGTTGATGTAATCTAAAAGTGTTAAAAATATTTATGGTGTGGTGAATATTTAATATTAAAAAACATAAATCCACCATAGGGAAATAGTCATTTCTTGATCTATTTATCATAGCTGGGTCTAACGCATAAAAGCATGTATTTTCTAGCGCTGGTATTTGGAGTTTTTCCGTCTACGCTATTTGCGTGCGTTAGGGAAATGAGGGTTTCGCGTGCACGAGCACGTCTTCCCAATAGAAGTCAATGGAGGCTCCAAAGATTTCTATATTTTTTTTTCTAAGACTGGTTTTCCTCGTAAAGTGAGTGACGTCATGAGCTTGTGTGAAAAAGTAACTAAATCGTGTTCTTTTTGTAATAAATAAATATTTTGTGTATGTAATGTGGTGTATATTGTTTGTATGCATCGATGAGTGTATGTTTGTGATAATGTTATTCGTTAGATGTAGGTATATGAGGGTCTTTTCCCGTATGTCCATGTAAGTCAATGGGAAAATGGATTTGTGTGGATTTTTTTCAAACACCCGAGATCTCGCAACTTTAATCCTTTGTATTTTAAAGAAAAAATAACAATTCCGAAAAATAAAGATAGTGTTGTGTTTGTATGAGTGTAAGTGTACTTTGTGTAATATTTGTTTTGTGATTCGTGGATGTTTTTTTGTGCGGTATATGTTTACTACTGGGTCTGAGGTGGCGGTAGAAAGTTGAGCGTTAGGTGTATTTTGAGTCGCGGTAAATAAACTCTAAATACCGGAGTGCGTAAAAAACCCGCGTTAGGAGCCTCTAACGCTGGTTTTGACGGCTACCGCCGAACTCTAAATCTAGGCCTCAATTGGGGAAGAGCTGAACAATGAGCTTGCACTTCCAATTAAGAGCAAATGTTGCCTTTTGAATAACTTTACCTGTACAGTGGGGGAGAATTACACATGATTGAAGTCAGTTTTTCTGACAGAAATGAATCATTTTCTACTGACCAGTCAGATCTGAATAAATATATATATTTATTAACCTTAAAATATATGATTAAAATATATATATTTATTAACCTTACATATACCTTGACATATATATATATGTATATATATATATATATATATATATATTTATAGGTATTTTACCAAAACATATATATATATATATATTTTCAATTTACTTATGTAATCAAATTTACCGCTGTCTGTTGGTATCCTTAGTTGAAGAATGCCAAAATAATCTCATGATCATGTGCCTGTGTTGAGCACCTTATGTATAAAATACAGTAGTTACAATGAAGGTTGCAAACACTGCTGCCATATAGTGATCAGGACACATGCACACTCCTGAGCCTACCTCAGTATGCTATTATAGAAAGGAGCTATGTTTCAACAAAGAATAGAAAAATGTAAATCTGAAAATAGACATAAATTGGATAGTGTTTACAGTTGTTGTTTCTTTTTGTAAATTGTACCTTCTATAATCATTGATTTACACTTTAATGATCAAATGTTGTAACACATTTTATGATTGGGGGGGTGGGTATGGTATTTTTTTGGGAATCTCTGTCCCCTGACATATGTTTTTCGTTATTTACTATTTGTATTACTTGGCAGCTGAAAGACCACGGTTCTACACATCAGATGAAGGTGATCTTCTCTCTACAATTAGAGATGTCATTACCATTTGTGTATTGTGGGACTTGTATTGGGGGCTCTGTGTTTTTGACCGGTGAATTAAGAGTTTGAAAAAAATGCAGCAGAAAGAACTCCATAAACACAGAATTTAGATGTAAAAGCTTTTGCCTGGCTATTTACAGACAGCTTGCAGAAATTCAGATTTAATATAAACATATTCCTTGCACAATGGCCCTTACTAAACAGAACAAAGTACTCTGACTAAACTTGTGTGGCTTTTCCACACAACTGCAAAATTACTAATAGATTTCAAAACTCACAGGCCTAGAACCTTCTGACAGCTACAAAACTCCAGCAGGGACAGTTTACCCAAAAACAAATTCTCCCCATTAAACTGTTCCCAATAATCAATTGTACCTGCTGGGGTGTATTAAATTGTTTACAAATTGCTACTTTACCCTTATTTTGGTATTTGAATCAGCTGATTTGGCCTGTGGTCTTAAGTCCAGGCTATTGACAAGCCTATGTAAACACAGCCAGCAGAGGAAATTACAGTGGAGTGCATGATAGTTAAAGGGACAAAAAAACAAAAACAATGATTCAGATAGATCATGCAATTTTAAGCAACTTTCTAATTTACTCCTATTATAAATTTTTCTTTGTTCTCTTGCTATCTTTATTTAAAAAACAGGAATGTAAAGCTTAAGAGTCGGACCATTTTTGGTTGGGAACCTGGGTTATGCTTGCTTATTGGTTTGCTAACTGTAGCCACCAATAAGCAAGTGCTATCCAGGGTGCAGAACCTAAAATGGAATGGCTCCTAAGCTTTAAAATTGAAAGTAGGAGTAAATTAGAACGTTGCTTACAATGGCATGCTTTCTGAATCATTAGAGAAAATATTTGGGTTTAGTATCCCTTAAAGTAATACAATTTTAATGTTCCATTGTCCTCTCTAAGTATTGAGCTTACAGACAAATATAAGTTAAGGAAGCAAGTGTGTGAGTACAAAGTGATAACTTAATGAGATCTGATATTACCTGCACGCTAAACCCATTTTAATAGGTTGTGGTTTAAAAGCACAAAACCAGCTACTTCATAAAACACAAACCTGAAATTGCAATTTCTCATACATTTTATACTCTCTACAGCTGGTATAACAAGTCATTGAAAATACATTAAGAAAAAATCAATTTTACAGTATATTGTGCCTTTAAGAAGAGCTGTACTCCACTGTGTAATGTCTGACAAAGTGGTGAGTCGTCATGATATGTCACTGTATTAATAAATCGGTCTTGTATTACATTGTAGTAAGAGTTCCCACACTTTTCACTTTATTACTTTATTTTAGTGGGATATCTATTTTGACTGTAATCTCCCTTTAAATACAATTTATTTCATTTTTTTGTTTCTTTCCTAATTTATACAAGTAAAAAGAAATATTTAGCTCAGAATATAGCAGATTTGTTGTGTTAACGTAATTCACCACAGGGTATCTTGGAACTCTGCAGGCCACCAACATCAAAGCCTCTATAAACAGAATATTGAATTTATACAAATAATAATTATTAATTAGTCTAATAATTTAATCAACATCTTATTAACCTTGTAATATTGTGTAATTTAAATAACATTGACTTGTGCTCTAACGACTGTGATAAATGACCACAGTGTGCGTAAATTACTTAATTACCCTGTTTTATGTTAGTAGTATATGCATATTTATTTGTTTTGTTTTATAGACACACACATACATCATGTACATCATAGCAGACAACATTTTATTAGAATCAACGGGAAAGGGCTCATGGGAACTTAAAAAAACAAACAAATACGAAACACTTCACTGAGTACACATTAAGGGCTAGATTACAAATGGTGAACTAACAGTTACGAAAAAACTAAAAGGGGTTTATCGTGGGTGTTTGAGCATGCGTCGGATTTTACGCTCATATTACAAGTTAAAAGTAAACGAGATCGCTTGAGCGCAATTGAAGTTAATGCACATTGGTTTAGCACGACCTCAGAGCTCTGGTTAACGGTTTCGCAAAACAAAAAGGTGTCACAAAACTCATAATAACACCATCTAATAAAAATTATTTATAAAAAATATTGGACACAAAAGTTATAAGGCCTCAAAGATATGAAGGCTGCAAAGGGCTTTGGAGCCCTTTTTTCAGTTAAGTGAATGAAAACATGAAAAATAATGTTTAGGCAATATTCAAATTGAATAAATTGTTTAACTGGGAATGTACTGTAAATATTTCACATTCCAATGTTCTTCACATAGTAGAATATGTTCTAGATATTTTTAAATAGAAATTTCTATATATATCTGTATATATCTATACTTATATATAATCATATTGGCCACTACTCTATACTCATCTTACTTGACCTCTCAGTTGCCTTCGACACAGTTGACCACCCCTTCCTCCTAGCTGAGACCCTTAGCTCTTTTGGCCTCTGTGACACTGCTCTTTCCTGGATTTATTCCTATCTTTCTCACTGGTCTTTCTCTGTGTCATTTGCCGGCGACTCCTCCTCTCCAATGCCTCTGTCTGTTGGAGTACCTCAAGGATCTGTTCTGGGTCCTCTACTCTTCTTCATTTATACTTCTTCACTGGGTAAACTTATCAACAGTTATGGCTTCAAATATCACCTTTATGCTGATGACACCCAGATCTACCTCTCCACCACTGCTCTCTCTCTCCCTCTGTCCTTTCTCATGTCAGCGACTGCTTATCTGGTATCTCTTCCTGGATGGCCTCTCACCACCTAAAGATTAACATGTCCAAGACTGAGCTCCTTCTAATCCCCCCTCAAGCTCTACGCCGACTTCTCCATCCCTGTCGACGGCGTCACCATTTCCCCATCGCCCCAAGTCCGCTGCCTTGGAGTTACACATGACTCAAATCTATCCTTCGTCCCCCACATCCAATCGCTTTCTACATCCTGCCACAACCAGCTACGCAATATTTCCAAGATACGCCCTTTTCTCAGCGCTAACACCACAAAGCAAATAATCCACTCCCTTGTTATTTCTTGACTTTACTACTGCAATAACCTACTTGCTGGCCTTCCTCTTTCCCGCCTCTCCCCCCTTCAATCCACCCTAAATGCCTCTTCCAGGCTAATCCACCTTGCCTGTCGCTCTGTATCTGCTGCACCTCTCTGCAAGGCCCTTCATTGGTTCCCCATTCACAGCAGAATTAAATTCAAAATTCTCACCCTTACATACAAAGCTCTCACCAACGCCGCTCCCCACTACCTATCCTCTCTAATAAACAAGTATACTCCAGCTCGCCCACTAAGATCCATCAATTACCTGCTCCTTGCATCTTCAACTATCACCTCTTCCTATGGTAGACTGCAGGACTTTTGTCGTGCAGCATCTACCCTCTGGAACTCTCTCCCTCGTGCTGTCAGGCTTTGCCCTAATCTTTCTTCCTTTAAATGCTCCATGAAGACTTTTTTGTTCAGAGAAGCCTACCACCCAACTCAATAATAAATGAATTTCACTTCCCTCATTTAACTCTGCATTAACATCTTTCTTGATCTTGCAGTCCTCACCTCCTGTTTCTCAACCTCCTACCCTTCTAGATTGTAAGTTCCCACGTGAATAGGGCCCTTAATTCCTCCTGTATGTGTTTGTAAATTTTGTCCTGTCTCTTACAAGCTTTATATCATTGTTTTATTTAAATTAATTGTACCCATGGAAAGCGCTGCGGAATATGTTGACACTTCATAAATAAAGTATAATATTAATATATTTATATAGATATATATTGTACCAAAGTACCATAATATATATGTAGAAATATGTATTTATGAATAAATATAACATATTCTTCTACTCGAAGAACATTGGAATATGAAATATTCATATTTTCATGTTGGGTTAGCGCACTTGAGAATATGCAATCAGGTTTGCGCTCGAATAGGGTGTTAGGATTATTTGCTCCTTTGAGCTTACTTTTAGCTCAGTTAATGCTCGAGGGGTAGTGTTAAAATACGCTCTACTTGTAATCTGGCCCAAAAGGTACAAACATAAAGCAACTTACAAACAAAAGAGCTCCGTAGAGATAAATCTTGTGTTTCATAAAAACAAGTAGTTACATTTCCCTAAGTTAAAGGGACAGTAAACATAGAAAATAATGTTATATAATTCTGCACATAGTGCAGAATTATATAACATTATATTAGTGCTAGATTTATATAACCTAATATTGCCTGCAAAGTTTTATTAAAAAATACTGTTTTCCAGACCCGCTCTCTGTGCTCTTCTGAGCGGGTCTGGAAAATAGAGCAGGAGCGAGCTGTACTGAGTGTAATGGCGCGGTCTGGCCGGGCTGTGACTAGACAGCTGGCCAGAGGCGCTCTGTGTAAAAACGAGACCCACTCAGAAGAGCACAGAGAGCGGGTCTGGAAAACAGTATTTTTTAATAAAACTTTGCAGGCAATATTAGGTTATATAACTCTAGCACTAATATAATGTTATATAAGTCTGCAGAATTATATAACATTATTTTCTATCACCTAGATTACGAGTCTTGCGTTAGCCTTAAAAAGCAGCGTTGAGGGGTCCCAACGCTGCTTTTTAAAGCCCGCTGGTATTACGAGTCAGGCAGGAGAGGGTCTACCGCTCATTTTTTTCCGCGATTTTATCTTACCGCAAATCCCCTTACGTCAATTGCGTATCCTATCTTTTTAATGGGATTTGCCTAACGCCGGTATTACGATCGCCTGAAAAAGTGAGCGGTAAACCCTTTCCTGGCAAGACTCCTACCGCATATAAAAGTCAGTAGTTAAGAGTTTTATGGGCTAACACTGTAACATAAAACTCTTAACTAAAGTGCTAAAAAGTACACTAACACCCATAAACTACCTATTAACCCCTAAACCGAGCCCCCCCACATCGGAAACACTTAACTAAAATGTTTAACCCCTAATCTGCCGACCGGACATCGCCGCCACTTTAATAAATGTATTAACCCCTAAACCGCCACATTCCCGCCTCGCAAACACTAGTTAGATTTTATTAACCCCTAATCTGCTGTCCCTAACATCGCCGACACCTACCTACATTTATTAACCCCTAATCTGCCGACCCCAACGTCGCTGCTACTGTATTAAATTTATTAACCCCTAAATCTAACCCTAAACCCCCCTAACTTAAATATAATTTAAATAAAACAAACTTAAATTACTACAATTAAATAAATTAATCCTATTTAAAACTAAATACCTATAAAATAAACCCTAAGATAGCTACAATATAATTAATAATTACATTGTAGCCATCTTAGGGTTTATTTTTATTTTACAGGCAACTTTGTATTTATTTTAACTAGGTACAATAGTTAGTAAATAGTTATTAACTATTTAATAACTACCTAGCTAAAATAAGTACAAAAGTACATGTAAAATAAACCCTAACCTAAGTTACAATTACACCTAACACTACACTATAATTAAACTAATTACCTAAACTACCTACAGAAAATAAAAAAAGAATTACAAGAATTTGAAACTAATTACACCTAATTTAATCCCCCTAATAAAATAAAAAAGCCCCCCAAAATAATAAAATTCCCTACACTATACTAAATTACAAATAGCCCTTAAAAGGGCCTTTTGCGGGGCATTGCCCTAAAGTAATCCGCTCTTTCACCTGTAAAAAAAAAAATACAATACCCCCCAACATTAAAACCCACCACCCACACACCCAACCCTACTCTAAAACCCACCCAATCCCTCCTTAAAAAAACCTAACACTACCCCCTTGAAGATCACCCTACCTTGAGACGTCTTCACCCAGCCGGGCATAAGTGGACGTCCAGAGGGTCTGAAGTCTTCATCCTATCCGGCCAGAAGAGGACCTCCAGACCGGCAGAAGGCTTCATCCAGGCGGCATCTTCTATCTTCATCCTTCCGGAGCGGAGCAGGTCCATCTTCAAGACATCCGACGCGGAGCATCCTCTTCATCCGATGGCCGACGACTGAATGATTGGTCCTTTAAGTGACGTCATCCAAGATGGCGTCCCTTGAATTCCGATTGGCTAATAGAATCCTATCAGCCAATCGGAATTAAGGTAGGAAAAATCCTATTGGCTGATGCAGGGTTTTAGAGTAGGGTTGGGTGTGTGGGTGGTGGGTTTTAATGTTGTGTGGGGGGGTATTGTATTTTTTTTTACAGGTGAAAGAGCTGATTACTTTGGGGCAATGCCCCGCAAAAGGCCCTTTTAAGGGCTATTTGTAATTTAATATAGGGTAGGGAATTTTATTATTTTGGGGGGCTTTTTTATTTTATTAGGGGGATTAGATTAGGTGTAATTAGTTTAAAATTCTTGTAATTCTTTTTTAATTTTCTGTAATTTAGTGTTTTGTTTTTTTCGTAATTTAGTTTATTTAATTTAATTGTAATTAATTGTAGGTGGTTTAGGTAATTAGTTTAATTATAGTGTAGTGTTAGGTGTAATTGTAACTTAGGTTAGGGTTTATTTTACAGGTAAATTTTTATTTATTTTAACTAGGAAGTTCTTAAATAGTTAATAACTATTTAATAACTATTGTACCTAGTTAAAATAAATACAAAGTTGCCTGTAAAATAAATATAAATCCTAAGCTAGCTACAATGTAACTATTAGTTATATTGTAGCTAGCTTAGGGTTTATTTTATAGGTAAGTATTTAGTTTTAAATAGGAATAATTTATTTAATTGTAGTAAATTTATTTAGATGTATTTAAATTATATTTAAGTTAGGGGGGTGTTAGGTTTATGGTTAGACTTAGGTTTAGGGGTTAATAAATACATTATAGTGACGCCGACGTTGGCGGTGGCAGATTAGGGGTTAATAAATTTAATATAATTGTGGCGACGTTGGGGGGGTAGATTAGGGGTTAATAACTATAATGTAGGTGTCGGCGATGTTGGGGGCAGTTGATTAGGGTTCATAAGTATAATGTAGATGGTGGCGGTGTCCGGAGAGGCAGATTAGGGGTTAATAATTATAATGTAAGTGTCAGCGATAGCGAGGGCGGCAGATTAGGGGTTAATAAGTATAAGATTAGGGGTGTTTAGACTCGGGGTTCATGTTAGGGTGTTAGGTGCAGACATAAAATTCATTTCCCCATAGGAAACAATGGGGCTGCGTTAGGAGCTGAACGCTGCTTTTTTGCAGGTGTTAGGTTTTTCTTTCATTAGCAAGAGTCCATGAGCTAGTGACGTATGGGATATACATTCCTACCAGGAGGGGCAAAGTTTCCCAAACCTCAAAATGCCTATAAATACACCCCTCACCACACCCACAAATCAGTTTTACAAACTTTGCCTCCCATGGAGGTGGTGAAGTAAGTTTGTGCTAGATTCTACATTGATATGCGCTTCGCAGCAAGCTGGAGCCCAGTTTTTCTCTCAGAGTGCAGTGAATGTCAGAGGGATGTGAAGAGAGTATTGCCTATTTGAATACAATGGTCTTCCTCTAGGGGATCTATTTCATAGGTTCTCTGTTATCGGTCGTAGAGATTTCTTCTCCTACCTCCCTTTTCAGATCGACGATATACTCTTATATACCATTACCTCTACTGATTCTCGTTTCAGTACTGGTTTGGCTATCTACTATGTAGATGAGTGTCTTAGGGTAAGTAAGTCTTATTTTATTTATGACACTCTAAGCTATGGCTGGGCACTTTATATGTAAAGTTCTAAATATATGTGTTTAAACTTATATTTGCCATGATTCAGGATAATCAGTATTCCTTCATTCAGACTGTCAGTTTCATTATTTGGGATAATGCATATGAATAAATAATTTTTTCTTACCTTAAAAATTTTCAATTGACTTTTTCCCTGCGGGCTGTTAGGCTCGCGGGGGCAGAAAATGCTTCAATTTATTGCGTCATTCTTGGCGCAAACTTTTTTGGCGCAAAATGTTGTAATTTCCGGCGCCATAGTTGACGCCGGAAGTTTGTTCGTGGTTGCGTCATTTTTTGACGTATGTGTGTCAGACTTTTTTTGAGCCAAGAAAATGTTGGCGTCGTTTTTGAGGTCAGAGGATGTTGCGTCATACTTGGCGCCAAAAATATGGGCGTTATACTTGGCGCCAGTAATATGGGCGTCATACTTGGCGCCAAAAAATTTGGGCGTCATTCTGCTCTCCACCTTTTTTCACATTATTTAAGTCTCACTTTTTTATTGCTTCTGGTTGCTAGAGGCTTGTTTATTTTGCATCTTTTCCCATTCCTGAAACTGTCATTTAAGGAATTTGATAATTTTGCTTTATATTTTGTTTTTTCTATTACATATTGCAAGATGTCACAACCTGACCCTGGATCAGAATCTACTTCTGGAAAGACGCTGCCTGGTGCTGGTTCTACCAAAGTTAAGTGCATCTGTCGTAAACGTTTGGTAACTGTTCTCCGGCTGTAGTTTGTGTTAGTTGTCATGATAAGATTTCTAACGCAGATAGTGTCTCCATTAGTAATAATCCTTTACCTGTTGTTTTTCCTTCAACATCTAATGTTCAGGATGTTCCTGTTAATGTTAAAGAATTTGTTTCTAATTCTATTAGGAAGGCTCTGTCTGTTATTCCTCCTTCCAGTAAACGTAAAAGGTCTTTTAAAACTTCTCATATTTCAGATGAATTTTTAAGTGACCGCCATCATTCTGACTTATCTATTTCTGATGAGGATCTATCTGGTTCAGAAGATTCTGCTTCAGATATTGACACTGATAAATCTTCATATTTATTTAAGATGGAGTTTATTCGTTCTTTACTTAAAGAAGTGTTGATTGCATTAGATATGGAGGAGTCTAGTCCTCTTGATACTAAATCTACTAAGCGTTTAAATTCGTTTTTTAAACCTCATGTAGTTATTCCAGAAGTTTTTCCAGTTCCTGATGCTATTTCAGAAGTAATTTCTAGGGAATGGAATAGTCTGGGTACTAAATTTACTCCTTCTCCAAGGTTTAAGAAATTGTACCCTGTGCCATCTGATAGATTAGAACTTTGGGACAAAATCCCTAAAGTTGATGGGGCTATCTCTACTCTTGCTAAACGTACTACTATTCCTACGGCGGATAGTACTTCCTTTAAGGATCCTTTAGATAGGAAGCTTTCTAAGGAGAGCTTATTTATGTTCAGGTAATCTTCTTAGACCTGCTATTTCTTTGGCTGATGTTGCTGCAGCTTCCACTTTCTGGTTGGAGGCTTTAGCGCAACAAGTGTCAGACCATAATGCTTATAGCATTGTTAAACTTCTTCAACATGCTAATAACTTTATTTTTGATGCCATTTTTGATATCATTAGAATTGATGTCAGGTATATGTCTTTAGCTATTTTAGCTAGAAGAGCTTTATGGCTTAAATCTTGGAATGCAGATATGACTTCTAAGTCAACTTTGCTTTCTCTTTCTTTCCAAGGTAATAAATTATTTGGTTCACAGTTGGATTCTATAATTTCAACTGTTACTGGGGGGAAAGGAACTTTTTTGCCTCAGGACAAAAAATCTAAAGGTAAATATAGGGCTGCTAATCGTTTTCGTTCCTTTCGTCAGAATAAGGAACAAAAGCCTGACCCTTCTCCTAAAGGAACGGTTTCCGTTTGGAAACCTTCTCCAGTCTGGAATAAATCCAAGCCTTTCAGAAAGTCAAAACCAGCTCCCAAATCCGCATGAAGGTGCGGCCCTCATTCCAGCACAGCTGGTAGGGGGCAGGTTACGATTTTTCAAAGATATTTGGATCAATTCGATTCACAGTCTTTGGATTCAGAACATTGTTTCACAAGGGTACAGAATAGGTTTCAAGGTAAGGCCGCCTGTGAGAAGATTTTTTCTCTCACGCATTCCAGTAAACCCAGTGAAGGCTCAGGCGTTTCTGAAATGTGTTTCAGACCTAGAGTTGGCTGGGGTAATTGTGCCAGTTCCAGTTCTGGAATGGGGTCTGGGGTTTTACTCAAATCTATTCCTTCAGACCAGTTCTGGATCTAAAAATATTGAATCGTTATGTAAGGATACCAACATTCAAAATGGTGACTATAAGGACTATTCTGCCTTTTGTTCAGCAAGGGCATTATATGTCTACAATAGACTTACAGGATGCATATCTTCATATTCCAATTCATCCAGATCACTATCAGTTCCTGAGATTCTCTTTTCTAGACAAGCATTACCAGTTTGTTGCCCTTCCGTTTGGCCTAGCAACAGCTCCAAGGATCATTTCAAAGGTTCTCGGTGCCCTTCTCTCTGTAATCAGAGAACAGGGTATTGCGGTATTTCCTTATTTGGACGATATCTTGGTACTTGCTCAGTCTTTACATTCTGCAGAATCTCATATGAATCAACTTGTGTTGTTTCTTCAAAGACATGGTTGGAGGATCAATTTACCAAAGAGTTCATTGATTCCTCAGACAAAGGTAACCTTTTTGGGCTTTCAAATAGATTCAGTGTCCATGACTTTGTCTCTAACAGAAAAGAGACGTCTGAAATTGGTTTCAGCTTGTCGAAACCTTCAGTCTCAATCATTCCCTTTGGTAGCTTTGTGCATGGAAATTCTAGGTCTCATGACTGCTGCATCAGACGTGATCCCCTTTGCTCGCTTTCACATGAGACCTCTTCAGCTTTGTATGCTGAACCAGTGGTGCAGGGATTATACAAAGATATCACAATTAATATCCTTAAATCCCAATGTTCGATCTTCTCTGATTTGGTGGTTGAATCACCATCGTCTAATTCAAGGGGCCTCTTTTGTTCGTCCAACCTGGACTGTAATCTCAACAGATGCGAGTCTTTAAGGTTGGGGAGCTGTATGGGGATCTCTGACAGCGCAGGGGGTTTGGGAATTTCAGGAGGCGAAATTACAAATCAACATTTTGGAACTCCGTGCGATTTTCAGAGCTCTTCAGTTCTGGCCTCTTCTGAAGAGGGAATCGTTTATTTGTTTTCAGACAGACAATGTCACAACCGTGGCATATGTCAATCATCAAGGTGGGACTCACAGTCCTCAGGCTATGAAAGAAGTATCTCGGATACTTGTATGGGCGGAATCCAGCTCCTGTCTAATCTCTGCGGTTCATATTCCAGGTGTAGACAATTGGGAAGCGGATTATCTCAGTTGCCAGACGTTACATCCGGGCGAATAGTCTCTTCACCCAGAGGTATTTCTTCAGATTGTTCAGATATGGGGGCTTCCAGAAATAGATCTGATTGCTTCTCATCTAAACAGGAAACTTCCCAGGTATCTGTCAAGATCCAGGGATCCTCAGGCGGAAGCAGTGGACGCGTTGTTGCTTCCTTGGAATTATCAACCTGCTTATATCTTTCCGCCTCTAGTTCTTCTTCCAAAAGTGATTTCCAAAATTCTAATGGAATGTTCGTTTGTATTGCTGGTGGCTCCAGCATGGCCTCACAGGTTTTGGTATGCGGATCTCGTTCGGATGGCAAGTTGCCAACCTTGGACACTTCCGTTAAGGCCAGATATTCTATCTCAAGGCCCATTTTTCCATCAGGATCTCAAATCATTAAATTTGAAGGTATGGAGATTGAACGCTTGATTCTTAGTCATAGAGGTTTCTCTGACTCAGTGATTAATACTATGTTACAGGCTCGTAAATCTGTGTCTAGGAAGATTTATTACTGAGTCTGGAAGACTTACATTTCTTGATGTTCTTCTCATAAATTCACTTGGCATTCTTTTAGAATTCCTAGAATTTGACAGTTTCTTCAGGATGGTTTGGATAAGGGTTTGTCTGCAAGCTCTTTGAAAGGTCAAATCTCTGCTCTTTCTGTTCTTTTTCACAGAAAGATTGCTAATCATCCTGATATTCATTGTTTTGTACAGGCTTTGGTTCGTATCAAGCCTGTCATTAAGTCAATCTCTCCTCCTTGGAGTCTTAATTTGGTTCTGAGGGCTTTACAGGCTCCTCCGTTTGAACCTATGCATTCTCTGGATATTAAATTACTTTCTTGGAAAGTGTTGTTCCTTTTGGCCATCTCTTCTGCTAGAAGAGTTTCTGAGTTATCTGCTCTTTCTTGTGAATCTCCTTTTCTGATTTTTCATCAGGATAAGGCAGTGTTGCGGACTTCATTTAAATTTTTACCTAAGGTTGTGAATTCTAACAACATTAGTAGAGAAATCGTTGTCCCTTCATAATGTCCTAATCCTAAGAATTATCTGGAGAGATCTTTACATTCTTTGGATGTAGTAAGAGCTTTGAAATATTATGTTGAAGCTACTAAAGGTTTTAGAAATACTTCCAGTATATTTGTTATCTTTTCTGGTTCCAGGAAAGGTCAGAAGGCTTCTGCCATTTCTTTGGCATCTTGGTTAAAATCTTTGATTCATCATGCTTATGTAGAGTCGGGTAAGTCCCCGCCTCAAAGGATTACAGCTCATTCTACTAAGTCAGTTTCTACTTCCTGGGCTTTTAGGAATGAAGCTTCTGTTGATCAAATTTGCAAAGCAGCAACTTGGTCTTCTTTGCATACTTTTACTAAACAGGCAGCTGTTTCAGTTTGATTCTGCTGCTTATTATTTCATTTTTTTGATTTGGGTTGTGGATTATTTTTTCAGCGGAATTGGCTGTCTTTATTTTATCCCTCCCTCTCTAGTGACTCTTTCGTGGAAGTTCCACATCTTGGGTATCTGCTATCCCATACGTCACTAGCTCATGGACTCTTGCTAATTACATGAAAGAAAACATAATTTATGTAAGAACTTACCTGATAAATTAATTTCTTTCATATTAGCAAGAGTCCATGAGGCCCACCCTTTTTTGTGGTGGTTATGATTTTTTTGAATAAAGCACAATTATTCCAATTCCTTATTTTTTTATGCTTTCGCTCCATTCTTATCACCCCACTTCTTGGCTATTCATTAAACTGAATTGTGGGTGTGGTGAGGGGTGTATTTATAGGCATTTTGAGGTTTGGGAAACTTTTCCCCTCCTGGTAGGAATCTATATCCCATACGTCACTAGCTCATGGACTCTTGCTAATATGAAAGAAATGAAATTATCAGGTAAGTTCTTACATGAATTATGTTTTTTCAGCCAGCTCAGCCCCATTGTTTCCTATGGGGAAATCGTGCACGAGCACATTTAGCCAGCTTACCGCTACCGTAAGCAACGCTGGTATTACAGTGAGATGTGGAGCTAAATTTTGCTCAACGCTCACTTTTCTGAGGCTAACGCCGGCTTGAAGAAAACCTGTAATGCCAGCGTTGTCTTAAGTGAGTGGTAAGAAAAAAAGGCTTGTTAGCCCCGCACAGCCTTACCGACAAAAACTCGTAATCTAGGCGTATGTTTACTGACCCTTTAAGGTAAGTACATGATTTAGAGCACAAATTTGTGTATTGACAGATCTAAATTGCATATTTTTTAGATTGAGTAACAAAATAGTGAAACCGTTTGGATTTTTATTTTCACATCTTTACAGCAATCATTTTTTTGACATGTTGACAGTACAGCTGCTGGCGCCTATTTATGAAAGGCCTGTCGAACATGATCCGACATTGCAGATCATGTCCGACAGACCTCGCTGAATGCGGAGAGCAATACGCTCTCCGCATTTAGCATTGCACCAGCATCTCTTGTGAACTGCTGGTGCAACGCCGCCCCCTGCAGATTCGCTGCCAATCGGCCGCTAGCAGGGGGGTGTCAAGCAACCCGATCGTATTATGGAGCAGCGTGTTTCTTATGGAGCATTTGTGTTTCTGGCGAGTCTGAAAGCTCGCCAGAAACACAGGCCATCAAGCTCCATACGGAGCTTGATCGATAGGCCCCATAGTCTGGTTTCCTTTATACTTTGTGGAAATCTGTGCCATATATTACTCTGAACAACTATCAGGTTTGTTGTCACTTGCGTAACAGAAAGAGGCGACTGGTTTCTAATGAAACTGCTGAAGATATCAAACTGAACAAGATAACACATACCTCTGCCTCTTGGATCTCTTGTTCCCTTCCTGTCATCTGTAATTGTCGAACGCATCACATAACGTTCCAATAAGAATGAACCACTACAATACTTTTCAGATTCATGTGCAAACATGTACTAGTTTCATTTTTACAAATTGATAGATTTTCTTTTATGTTCCAACACATCACATAACATTCCAATAATAGATAGAATAAGGAGGTACTTAAGATGATGAAAATCCATTGTTTAAATTAAATTTCACTAACAATGTTAAAGGGAATTTCCAATTAATCATTTTACCTAATGACGTGTATTGTTTACAAATGGTTGATTTACCTTAATTTTGACATTTGAAATAGCTGTTTTACCTGTTGTATCCCACCTATTCTAAAAGTTTCAGTACTTAAGTACTGGTTATAGAAAACCTATATATAAACAGGAATGTTTAGAAGAAATCACACCCCTAATGTGTGTGGGCAGATAGGTACTACATTGTTCATTTTTCATTGTTCTTTCTAAGGGCCTGATATTGAAAACCCTGCTGGCATGGAGAAAAATGACACAACATCTTTGGGATTTTTTTTAGACCTTGTATTATAATGCAGGAATCTCTGTCTCACATAAAGAACACTACATAACAACATAAACATTTCTCAAGATAAAATTTATGTTTCTAAATTGTTTAAGGGCCTTCGCTGTAGAATATGTGTGTATTGCACATAAACAAACAAGTGGTGCGGACAGTCCATATAATAAATGCAAAAATTTATTGTTTCAAAAATAAACGTTAAAATACAGGAACAAGCAGGGATAGACAGAGTAGGTGCATCACCTAAACTGGCTTACGCGTTTCGGCGTTTGCCGTAGTCATAGCCATAGGTGTAGGGTATCTCCCCTGTCTTATATAACACGTTTTAAAATTTCATTGGTTAATAGATAATCAAGCAAAGCACAACAAAAAATGTCTACTCTGTTGTTAAGGACCTTTCACAGTAAACGTTAATGACAAAGTATGTTAGATAGACTTCTGATACTTTAAACAGGGACATATAAAATGAAAGATAAGTATTATATCAGCCTTTCTCATCATAATAAGATAATGTTTAGAAAAAGTATATTTGTGAACAAATTAAGAAATGTATTTCTTGAATAAAAGTTACTCAGACCTCATCTTACACATAAAATAATAAATACATATATACAGACATCACCCTCTAGTATGAAGGCATCAAGATAAGATATCTAGATAAATCTATACAAAATCATGTGTTGATGGTAACTATAGAGATAATCAAGAAACAAGCTTCCCATTTCATTGCTATATGTTATCAAATTTAGGTATGATATGTCTACAAACAAGAATTAATCCTCAATTTGAGGATATTTAAAGTGTTCAAAGTAAAGATTATATATATATATATGAGTGCAATATATCTAACACAATATTCACCTGAGCTAGGTAATAATCACAAGCTTATAAACACTATATTTACCAAAGTCGCTAATATGAAAATATATGCTAAACTTAGTGGAAATCCAATAGCAAATATAGCTTGAACTATACCTTTGTCACATACAGGATAAGAAAAAAGTACTGCATATAATTATTTTAAGAACATAAGCAGACCGCTTAATTATGGAAACAATCAGATTTTCAGGTATAGAAAATTCTGACACTCAGCAATAGAATAGTGTACCATAATGATGTAAATGTTAAATGTTAAAGATGGTGTTTAGACAATGTGTGAAATTAAAAGAGGGGGTATAACAGTACATAAGGAGAGGAACGCCAAATGTGAGACCAAACGAGAGATGTACTGGAATGTAGGTGACTATAACCATCAATAAAGCTGGCACTATGTTTGAAAAAATAAAAAAGATAAAATCTTTATTCCCAAAAATGTATAAGGTCATATTTAGAGTTAAGACCTTTGGGAATTCGTGTCTCCAGCTTAAAAATCCAGTACATCTCACGTTTTGCCAAAATTTTGTCTCTATCACCACCCCTTTTAGGTGTTACTACTTTTTCAATGATGCACCATCTAAGGGAGTCAACATTCTTATTATGTCTGGTGGCAAAATGACTTGGTGAAAAGGTTGAAGGAAAGAAAATACCCCAAAAGAGACATCTTGAGAGCCAGGAAAGAGGTAGATTTTATTGACAGACAAACTTTAATTACCAGTGATAGATCGCTGTGTAAATCCACAGGTACAGATGGTGTTTACTTTGTGACAGGGTACAGTTCCCAATATTCTCAAATTTGTGCTATAATCAAGAAGCACTTTGCACTTCTAGTGGCTGATGATGCCCTACAAGAAACAGCCAGGAAAGGCCTCAGATATTCATACCGCAAAAATCACACACTAGGTACAAGATTAGCACCAACTCAGTTAAAACAAATTGACAACTTGGAATCTTCTTGGTTAAGACATCCGGGTATGTTTAGATGTGGGCACAGAAGGTGTAGGCCCTGTTATTTTGCATTTATTACCACTAGGTTTAAATCATGTGTGACAGGAGAGAGTTTTGATATTAAATCTTGTTTAAACTGCACAACAGAGTGTATAGTTTATCTTTTAGAATGCACATTATGTCACATCCAGTGTGTAGGACTCACCGGGAGAGATGCCAACTCTAGGATCAGGGAACACCTGTCTACTCTTACATTAGGGAAAGCAGCCACACCCTTGGTGCAACATTTTGCCACCAGACATAATAAGAATGTTGACTCCCTTAGATGGTGCATCATTGAAAAAGTAGTACCACCTAAAAGGGGTGGTGATAGAGACAAGATTTTGGCAAAACGTGAGATGTACTGGATTTTTAAGCTGGAGACACGAATTCCCAAAGGTCTTAACTCTAAATATGACCTTATAAATTTTTAGGAATAAAGATTTTTTCTTTTTTCAAACATAGTGCCAGCTTTATTGGTGGTTATAGTCACCTACATTCCAGTACATCTCTCGTTTGGTCTCACATTTGGCGTTCCTCTCCTTATGTACTGTTATACCCCCTCTTTTAATTTCACACATTGTCTAAACACCATCTTTAACATTTAACATTTACATCATTATGGTAAACTATTCTATTGCTGAGTGTCAGAATTTTCTATACCTGATTCCTAAAATCTGATTGTTTCCATAATTGAGCGGTCTGCTTATGTTCTTAAAATAATTATATGCAGTACTTTTTTCTTATCCTGTATGTGACAAAGGTATAGTTCAAGCTATATTTGCTATTGGATTTCCACTAAGTTTAGCATATATTTTCATATTAGCGACTTTGGTAAATATAGTGTTTATAAGCTTGTGATTGTTACCTAGCTCAGGTGAATATTGTGTTAGATATTGCACTCATATATATCTTCTTTACTTTGAACACTTTAAATATTCTCAAATTGAGGATTAATTCTTGTTTGTAGACATATCATACCTAAATTTGATAACATATAGCAATGAAATGGGAAGCTTGTTTCTTGATTATCTCTATAGTTACCATCAACACATGATTTTGTATAGATTTATCTAGATATCTTATCTTGATGCCTTCATACTAGAGGGTGATGTCTGTATATATGTATTTATTATTTTATGTGTAAGATGAGGTCTGAGTAACTTTTATTCAAGAAATACATTTCTTAATTTGTTCACCAATATACTTTTTCTAAACATTATCTTATTATGATGAGAAAGGCTGATATAATACTTATCTTTCATTTTATATGTCCTTGTTTAAAGTATCAGAAGTCTATCTAACATACTTTGTCATTAACGTTTACTGTGAAAGGTCCTTAACAACAGAGTAGGCGTATATTTTGTTGTGCTTTGCTTGATTATCTATTAACCAATGAAATTTTAAAACGTGTTATATAAGACAGGGGAGATACCCTACACCTATGGCTATGACTACGGCAAACGCCGAAACGCGTAAGCCAGTTTAGGTGATGCACCTACTCTGTCTATCCCTACTTGTTCCTGTTTTTTAACGTTTATTTTTGAAACAATACATTTTTGCTTTTATTATATGGACTGTCCGCACCACTTGTTTGTTTGGATACCTTTACCAGCTAGGACAGACAGTTGCTATAATGTGCTGATTGACTTTACTTTGCGTCCAGACGAGCACCTTGGAGAGATTGTGGATTTCTATCCAATCCTACCTTTGGCTGAGCGACACACCTCCATTTTACCGGTTTCCATTGGATGCCTGTACACTGACCCGTCATTGCTTACGTCACCTCCCTCCCCTTCCTCGGAACCAGTCGGATGAATGTGCGGCTTGATCAAAGTGGTGAGAAATCCAGCTAAGCGGCTACGCTGTGTAAGCGTTGGGAGCGGTTGCACGCTACGTGAGTTGTGACTGTCCCTGAGGCCGGCGGATCCACCTGAAGCAGCCGCACTGAGTAAGGATTTGGGGGCCAGCCTGGACTGGTTATGAGGTGAGACATCTCTTGCAGTGCTTTGATGTTAACGGGTCAGTACAAGTTATATATATCACAGAACAAGTGACAATTATCATTGGTCGTGTGCTCATTAGTGACTCGTTTAATTGGTCAAGTACTGTTATTTATTACATTTGATGTTTTGACCTACAAAGTAATTTATAAGATAGGTCACAGAGATACGCCCCACTCCTTCTCATTTGTATTGCACATATGCATAGATGTGTAGGGACATGGGGGCGGAGACAGGAAGTACTATGTTATATTCTAAGTGAAACAAGAAGGCAGACAGCATGTCTCACCAAGAGTTGTAATAAAAAACAGTTTCTTACAAAGTTACCTGGCAAACCATCATTGTGTATGCAAGATCTATATGGTATCAGAAGTGAGAACACTGAGAAATTATGGTTTAAAATCTACGCAGCATAGAACCACTTATCTTTGATACTGACATTGCTAACGATTGGCTGAAATTCAAAAAAACATGGGAAGTGTACAGCAAAGCTGGACTTTCAGAGACATTAAAAAAGGTACAAGCTTACACTTTTCTCAATTTTGCTGGTTTAGATGCACTAGATAAATATGAGTCATTTCATTTTCAAGAGGGTGAGGACAAAGAGGATCCTGAAGTATTAATCCAAAAAATTGATGAGATCTGCTTATCGGAACGTAATGTAATAATAGACAGACATGCATTTAACATGATGGTTCAAAAACCTGATGAGGAAATTCAATCCTACATAGCCACATTGCGACTGCTGGCTAAAAAAATGTGACTTTGGTGCACTAACAGATGAACTTATACGTGACAGGATTGTCTGTGGCATCCACAATGACGCAGTTCGTGCTCAGTTAGAAAGGGAAAAAAACTTGACACTGGAATCAGCCATCAGAATATGTAAGTTGTTTGAGCATTCTGAAAGGGCCACTAAGGACCTTAAAAGAGAGGCAGAAGTGTTTGTAATGCAGCAGAACAGGAGGCAATGCAGCAACTGCGGTGGTGAGCACACTACTGAGCATAACAAGTGCCTGGCTTTTAACAAAAGGTGTAACTCATGCAACAAATGGCCTTATTTTGCGAAAGTGTTGTAGATCGAAGCCTCAAAATAGTGGTGCATGGATGGCACCATTAAGTGGAACTGAAAAACAAAATATGCATAGAATGAATTAAATGGAATGTGACAATCACCAAGCTTGTTTCTATTGTGAAAGTGTGGACTTAATTGCAAATAAAGGAGAAATATTCACCTCCTTCTCAACAACCTGTACCAAGCAGGTCAAGCTGAAAATTGACACTGGTGCTAAATGCAATGTCATGTCCCTATCCATATTACACAGTATTGACCCCAACGCTCCAATTGACCAGTCAAATAAAGTGAACCAATAGCTTATGGTGGTCAAACAATTCAGACACTCGGCACTGCTATGTTGGTTTTTTCAGGGGACAATGTTAGAAGCCTGTTAGGCTTACCAGACAGCATGCTCTTAAATCTCATCCAACTCAGTCCAAAGGTACATGCTGTACAACAACAGACTCCCGAGATGACTCATTATAAGGACTTATTTCGTAATGACACTATTGGTAAGCTTCCAGTCATGTATTACATGTGCCTGTATGAATCAGTGCATCCTACTGTGTGTGCCGCCCGAAGAATCCCACTGGCTATGGAAGACAAAGTTGCCCAAGAGTTGGAAAGGATGACTAGACTGGGCATCATTTTACCTGTAGAGGAGGCTACCCCTTGGGTGTCTGCCTTGGCTGTAGCAGTCAAAAAGGATGGCACTGTCCGTGTATACATTGATCATGTACACCTAAAAAAGGCTCTCCTGAGGCCTCATCACCCATTAAAGCCTATTGAGCAAGTGATCACTGATATGCCACAGGCAAAGGTTTTTAGCATTTTAGATGCAAAGTGTGGATTCTGACAAATCCCTCTGGATGAGGAATCATCATTACTCACAACATTTATGACCTCATTTGGGAGATACAAATTCTTACGGATGCCATATGAGATTTCGACTGGAAGCGAAGTCTTTCAGAGATGCATGTTCAGCGCTACCACCTGAATGTGATCTATAAACGAGGCTGTAAACTGTATGTTGCAGATGCTCTTTCACGTGCACTACCCCCCCCCCCCACCACTGATATCCCTGAAACTATTGAGGATTATGATATGTTGGCTCTGGATGCAGTGTTGTCATCCAGAAGGCTTGAGGAACTTAAGCAAAATACACGGGAGATACATTTGGGAGATACAAATTCTTACGGATGCCATATGGGATTTCAACTGGAAGCGAAGTCTTTCAGAGAAGCATGGAACAGCTCTTTGCTGGACAACCATGTAAACAAGTCGTGGATGATATCTTGATTTGTGGCTCCTCTATGGAGGAACATGACAAATGTTATTGGTGCGTACTAGACCATGTCAGAGCCATCATTATGCAACACAACCCTACTAAATGCCGCTTCAGGATCTCAGAGGTGTCATATGTTGGCCACCTTCTCACAGATAAAGGTGTTAAGCCTGACCCAGAAAAAAACAAAGCCATCCATAAAATGCCAGACCCAGAGGACAAACATGGATTGCAGAGATTTCTTGGTATGACCAATTATCTTTTAAAGTTCATTCATCGCTACAGTGAGATAACGTCTCCCCTCCGTCAGCTTCTGCACCAAGATGCTGATTGTTGTTGGACTGAACAACATGCTACTGCTATGGATACACGTAAAGCACATTTGACTAGTCCACCTGTCCTACAGTATTTTGATGTGCACAAGCTGGTGACATTGTCTGCTGACGCTTCACAGCATGGTCTTGGTGCAGTCTGTCTTCAAGATGACAGACCTGTGGCATTTGCATCCAGAGCTCTCACTGAGACTGAAGCCCGCTATGCACAAAATGAGAGAGAATTATTGGGACTAGTATTTGCCTATGTAAAATTCCATGATTATATCTATGGTCACCCAGTGACAGAGGAGATGGATCATCAGCCACTCATAACCATACTAAGAAAACCCCTGCACACAGTATTTGCCCTCATCCAGCGAATGATGCTTAAACTTCATTGCTATGTTTCACTCCTTGTTTGGTTTCATATTATGTCTTCTATATATGTATATGGTATATGTGTTCTTTAAAAGGGGAAAGATGTAGAATATGTGTGTGTTGCACATATGCAAAGATGTGTGGGGACAAGGGGGAGGAGACAAGAAATACTAGGTTATATGCCAAGTGAAACAAGAAGGCAGACAACATGTCTCACCAGGAGTTATAATAATAAACAGTTTTTTTGCAAAGTTACCTGGCAATCCATTATTGTGTATGCAAGATCTACACTCGCTGTACCGATAAGACTTGTTAGATGATCTTATGAGCATTAAGGTTTTGAATAACAGTCCCTAAGTATTGCTCTCTTCTCACTGTGTATACAGTGAGAGATAAGATAAGGATAACTTTGTGTATATACACAAATCAAATAATGAGGTCTGTTCTCCCTGCAAGCTCAGCCAATTTGGTTGCATTGTGGTTTCAATTATCACAAACAGCTCATTCACAAATAAACCTAAAGGAGCAATTTCACATGCATTTTTAACTCTGCAGCTGGTATAACAAGTCACGGGAAACCCCTTTAAGGGAAACTAATTTTACAGTACAATATCCCTTTAACTGTAAGTACAGTATGTGATTGAATAGGATACAGTGATTAGATATCTAAAGAAACATGGAAACAGATTGGGATGCCAAATTTCTTTCTAAAGCAGAAGTTAAATTAGTTCTTAGTATAGTCTTGTACATAATCAGGCATTTATGAATTCAGTCACATTATTTGTTCTTAAATATCAATATTTTGTTTACTCCTACTTAGTTATAACAGGAAAAAGGTCTGTGATCATTGTGAAAGCTTTAAAAATGCTAGTTTAGTTATTACTTTGGTCCTCCATAGGAGCATGTTTACTTTTTTTTCTCCAGCCTCAATCTCCTTGAGGCGTTTTTTTTTTCTAATTGTCATTGGACAGAAGAGCCAATCATAAGCCTTTCCACCCTCCCCATTGACACTAATCAGAGAACTCTTTTGCTTCACTGCTCTAGCTGCTTAGTTAAATGGAAGAAGGGTCACTCATGCACGGTTGCACTGTTCAGCCCTGCAAGAAAGCAGCTTGAGCAGAGAAGTAATTAACAAGCTCTGTTCAGTGTGATAATTATTAAGATATAGTGAAAAAAATGTTAATCTACTGTACATTTAAAGGGACATGAGACCCAATATTGTTATTTCATTATTCAGATAGAGCATGTGATTTTAAACAACTTTCCAATTTACTTCTATTATCTAATTTGTTTCATTCTCTTGGTTTCCTTTGTTGAAAAGCATACCTAGGTAGACTTAGGAGCTTCTAATTGGGGGCAGCACATATATGCTTCATGCTATTGGCTTAGCCATGTGCATTGCAGTTTCTTCAACAAAGGTTACCAAGATAATTGTTATTTAGATAAGAGAAGTACATTTCAAATTTGTTTAAAATTGTATTCCCAAGAACATTTGTGGGTTTCATGTCCCATTTCTAATGCCATTGGAAGTCTATGAACTACCATCTCTTTAAAAAGTGCTTACACAAAATACTTCTGAACCTGCTTCATGTTACTAGGGATAACAGATGATGGATTATTGCCAGATTGACGGATAACAGCACTGAGATGAGTGAGTATGTACTGTGAACCACAAAATGAAAACTAGAACATTAAAATAGAGCAAGAAAAAGAGACTAGAAGAGGAGATGTCAG
This sequence comes from Bombina bombina, assembly GCF_027579735.1. Classification (NCBI taxonomy): domain Eukaryota; kingdom Metazoa; phylum Chordata; class Amphibia; order Anura; family Bombinatoridae; genus Bombina; species Bombina bombina. The sequence continues at coordinate 210,731,117 of NC_069500.1, forward strand.
GCGGGTTAACTTTTCCAAGGGACCATATTACTAAAATAATTTCATACATAAATGTGAATCTTTAAATTCTTTATTGAGCAGTATGCTGACAAGCCTAACTGTATTTTAAGTACGTCATTAACAAATGCCATTGAAGTATGTCAATTTACTGGCTCGTGTGCATGTTTCAGGATCCAATATCAGAGAGAAAGCTATGCAGGCAGCTTTAGTAATCAGGGTTCAGAGGGGTGGGAATCATTTTCAGGCAGGACAAATCTAAGGGACACAAAATGACCAGGACAGGTTTAAAAAAACTTAAAGGGACCTTCTACTTGAATATTTGTATTGTTTAAAAAGATAGATTATTTCCTATAAATTACCCATTCCCCAGTTTTGCATAACCAACACTAATAGTAATATGTTTTACCTCTGTGATTACCTTGTATCTAAGCCTCTGCAGACTGCCCAGTGAACAGAAATCTCTGTTCCACATCCACAGTGAGTCACTACGCCAGGCATAGTGGAGGGCATACTATGGTAAAGTACCTGGGAGCATTCACTGTGTCAGCGCATGTACCGTTCACAGCCAAAAGCACCCACATTGACAGTGAGTGCTTGGCAAAGGCACAATCAGAGCTGTCCTTGAGATTGTAAAGATGTGCACGTGTACTTCCTCCAGCCAGGATTCATTACAGTTGACTTTGCATGCATGATACTTTGAGTCCCAAATCCCCTCTGTCAGCCACATACATGTACATATAGCTTACTCTGAACAATCTTTATGACAATATAGCCCCTATAGCTATAATATATTTTGCTGGGACCTTTTATATGTTTTTCTTACTCCCCTCTCTACTTGTCTCAATATAATATCTCAGAGCATAATGCCCATATTGATTTGACATATTAGACTTAGACACCCTGATTTATATCACTTAAGGCACCCATGGGTGTCCCCACTCTGCTGGCCGCTGTCAGCTAGTGCAAAATACAACTTTTACTGGGTTATTAGGGTTATTATATAATGTGTGTAATATATATATATATATATATACAGTATATATATATATATATATATATATATATATATATATATATATTATGTTTATTTTACTGGATTTGAATTTAACTCTGAATAGCAGGTCAGGATAGCAGAGACAATTGAAACCTTGCTAAAGATTAGCAAGATAGCAAATAGATCACTTTCTGGAATATCTGTGTATCATGACCCATGTTAAGACAACAGTAACTACACCCAGGGGATAGATGGTGGCAATGTGTTTTAACAGTAAGCAGTGTGATGACAGCAGTGTATGTCGCTCAGGGATAGTTTGCATTTGTAAACTTTAGGAACTGGTGTCAAACAAATATCTTCTTTAAAGTCTGTGTTGATTTTTGTTTATGTTATCCCGTTTCAGAATTTACAGTTGGAAGTTAAAATAATCCTCAGTTGACTAAATTGAGAAATTACATTTATAGAAGATGATGATTTAAATCTGAGATAAGTGGAATTTAAAATGCATTTTTAATAAATGCCAGGAAAGGAAGAATAGCTTTGTATATTATCAACATAAAGGTGGCACTGAACTCCAAACAAGGGCATTCATTTTTCAATAGCAGATGTATTTAAATTAGTAAAAAGAAAAGCCCTGGGAGATTGTAACTGGCAAAGGAACAAAAGAGTATCATTGAACGAGACTTTGAAAAGGAAGAAATTATTTAGATAGGATAAGTAAGAACTGGTAGTACCACGGAGATCAATATAATGCAGAAAATGTAAAAGTAGAGAGGTACTAAAGAGGTTATTTATCCCTTTTGTAAGCACAAACTCTGTATATTGTACAAGGACAGAAACAGATTGTAGCAAGCAGAGCTGTGGACTGAAAGCAATTAAACATGTAGTTAAGCCTTCACTTCCACAGCAATTTGGGAACAGAATGTGATAATGGAAGCCCATCTGTACATAGCCATGTGCAGAATCAATTGATCTATCTACGTACTCAGAATCACAGAGCAGCCTGTATTTATTACTTACTACTAAATTACTTTTGAGGAGGCCCAAAAAAGTTTTTTGGACCAGGGCCCTCTGTTGAGTAGGTCCACTACTGTTGATGTTCCAACAGGAATTTTGATGTAACAGGATGATATCATTTCTATTAATTAACTTTTTTTCTTCAAATAGGTCTTAAGGTCCTGAGAAATAAAGGTGTATAGGAATTCTGGGAAAATAGATTAGAAGTAAGGAAGTAAAGAAGTAGATTTGTGTTTACTATAAAATGTATCTCCTTTAATGAGCAGCCAATGATCCATTTAACTTCCTGGAGTGTATTACATTGTTTAAAAATAGAAGATTTACTTTTAGTTTTCCATTATAAAATAGCTATTTTTGCCTAAAGAAATGGCCACTATTGAATAAAAATAAGCTGTGTAAATAAGAAGCAGCATAAATCAACCTCCCAGTGTGTCGTGGAAGAAGAGGAGAACCCAGCTCATTTAAAAGGGTGATCCTGTAACATCTTTTAATACAATACATTTTTATCAGCTGTTTCCTGAATATATTGTCCCTTTAAGAGAGAGAATATAGCATTATAAGAGGACAGTTATAAACCTGTAGTAGACAAGGCTAATTATATAATAGGGTACTTGTAGCATCTGGTGCCAAAATCTGAACTGTTAGGATTGTATGTTTTTAACATAATGACTCATGACTTAGATATTGGAAGTATTTTTTATTTTTTTAGATGCATAATTACATACGCAGCTGTCAGTATATGGCCGGGTTATAATATAATATATTTAATAATTATTTTTAAAATAAACCCCAATAAAATGCATATACAAATCAATAAAATTAATGTAAATTCCTAAATCCTTTATATTACTTAAAATTTATAGACACATTGAATTATATTTATAGAAAACCAGAAATGAATCAAACAATACAAGTTTAAAACTGTTATAATATTCTTTACCAAGCAAACCAAATATACCTTTAGAATTAATCTTATTCACAATTAATTTGCATTAAAATACCACAATGAAATATCACAGTATGGGTCCATAGCTTCCAGAACAAATATACTCAGCTATTTAGCCCACAAATGATTTTATACAACTCTAATTAAAACACCAGAAGTTATATATTTTCATACTGTAAACAGTAAGTTTATATGCCAATTTATCTAATCTGAAATAAATTCTTAACTATCTACAATTTAGACAAATTCTAATATATATATATATATATATATATATATTTTATTTTTTTTATTTTTTTTGCAAAGATAAATTACTTAACATTAATGACTAGTTATAGTTACCAAATACCTTTGATTTAAATATTATACATATATTTATCAATCACGTATACTTCACCAAAAATAACCAAATCGATATTTCAGCTTCCAATATTCCTTGTTTTACCTCATATGAAAATAAGGGTATTTGCAATTTGGATAAGAAAAAGTAGCCCAATTTGCTTAAAAAGTTTCTCAATGCAACAAGTTATCAGTCCAGAGTTCAGCAAAAAGTCAGCCAGCCTCCTTTTCTCCTCTTGCATTCAGCTTATATTATCTTAATCATTGGTGAAACGATATGATAGGCCCTTCGGAAGCTTGTCTGTGATTCGCCCCCGGAGCTTGTCCCTCTCCTTGGTCACCTGGGAGACGCCTCCCTGAGCAGCCAAATGCCTTTTGACTGCAATGCCATTTCTGAACCATAGATGGCAGCATATATACAGAAATGCAGTTAGTAATATAAATGCTGCTATAGTTTAATATGGATTCATGTATATATTTTTACAATGTATTATATTTTCTAGCATTAATAAGTCACATGTTCCATGTGTAGTGGACCACGTCACACCACTCATCCTGAGCATTTTAATACCAGATATGACATATTTCTCATAATACAAAGTAATTCTTATATATTTAAAATATGTGGGTATTTAAAAGGATTGTAATACTTTTTTAGCATGGATCCAATTAATATCTCAGCCATCATCTTAATATCTCATACATACCATGATATCAGCAAACATATGTCATTTTCATATAATTATATCTACATTGGATACTATCCCATACAAAATAATATTTCCCATTTGTATATTTCTTTTTGAGTGTATAAAACATGATATATTATTTAAAATACCAATTATATATGTACTTATTTGATGCCTGAAAAATATAAAGAAATAGGTTATTAAAATTGGCCATTTTAAATCCTTAAAACATTCTATGCCTTTAAAAAAAATGCATAGGTTAAGACATGCTGAAATTAGGATTCTGAGGTTTTCAGCCTCCAATATTACCCTTTTTAGGCATAGACAATCTCCCAGATTCATGATTTATATTTAATATGTTGTCTGAATATATATATATATATATATATATATATATTCATTTGAGTCTTAAACTTACATGAAGATTAGGCACAATTTCTATATTTGAGATCTAATTTCCCATGTCAGTTGGTACTTGAGTTCAAACATCCTATGTGTATTTAGATCTCAGCAGGGATAATTTATCATGTAGATGGTAAAAACTACAATTCTTTGAGCATGTTTGTATTTTCAACCATTCCCACAGATGGACCGTCTATTCTCCACAGGGGGCCTGTGAGTTCATTATCCATCTTAGGCAGGAAGCCTATATATGGGCCTACACTTCTGAGGCTCCATCATGCTAATATTTACTATGAAGTAACTGTCTGATCTAAGATTTGCAATACACAGCCATCTAGATGACCATCTCTTTGAAGTAAATTTCCTGAACTAATGACAAAATATTTAGAGCAAGAAGAATGGGGGTTGTTTTATCCAGCCAAGACCATCTGGCAGAGAGGACTGCAATATACAGTAAATAAAACTGATGCAACTAGTCTCATATATAATTAATCCTGTGGTCTTAAAAACCATATATATATATTATATATATATATATATATATATATATTATTTAATAATCTTCACAGATGCCCTGACACAGCAGTGCAACTAGTACAACATGCTACCCAATATTTAGCTATAGTAATGTGCCTTATATGTATAGGTTTTGTTTTTTTATCCTTGTCCTATTTGTCTCTGTTCTCCTAGAGAGTAGGGTAAGGGACAAAGAAAAAAAAGCTTTTTTTCTCCAATATTGATCCACCCCAAGGGATCTATTAATACAGTGACATGAACAACAGGCATAAGAGCAAAAACATGTTATTTTTTTTAGTACAAGAACAAAGAAATCCTTATAATATATATTTAAATACAGTATTTTTAATACAACAAAGAACACAAATTAACTGCAATGTCCCTAACTGGTGCCTTAGACAAAACAGAGAATATACTAGACTCTAAGCACTGAAGATCACCATGCACTTGAACCAGTTACCCTAAAAAGCTGCCCCTGTTCAGAGAGCCAGCAGTGGAATGTATCTAGGGTTACCATCTGTCCATCACAAATATACAGGCCGATATGCAGGCGACTTGGAACTAGTAGTAGATGGGGGTCACACAATGGCCCCTCCCAAAAGCTCTACTTGGGGTCCACTGCTGGGCAATGACTTGATCCCTTTGAGTGACAGTAACAGTGTTTAAACCCCCCAATACTGCCAGAAACACATGACTGTTTTTTTTAAAAAAAAAAATGTAGCCTTCCATTGCTGTTAGTAGCAAATAGAGATGTGTACATGCGCAGGTTTGCTCCTTTCAGGGACATATTTGTAATGCTTAGAGACATTTCATATTTAGGTGCCCATTATTTTTATATACATTTTACAGGACACCTTGCTAAAATACTGGACTGTCCAGTTGATTACTGAGCAATCTAGCACCCTGCATGTATCATTGTCATTGCTGATGTTCTACAAGACATCACTGACTCTATGAACAGGTGAAAACGCAGTGAATTGTTAAAATGCCTCTACTAAATATATACATATATATAAATATATATATATATATATATATATATACATACACACATATTTATATTTCTTTATATTTAATGTTAATTTGTGTAATAAAACTTAATATTGCTAACATTTTTAGCCAGGTTGTCACTTGTCAGTAAAATCAGCCGAGTGGTGCAACCACTAGCATTCTCAGCCAAAGATATGGCTATGAAACAACACTATTTAAACACATTAAAATATTTTGTTTTGCCTCAAAAAGGGCTCTGACATCTCTATTTGTGGAGAGTGAAACTCCCCACATGCATAGAAGCAAACTGTTTGTTTTAGCAAAATAACATTATATATATATACTCTTTTTGAGTAACTATGCAAAAATAACTGTTATATCTCTTTAAATGGTACATGGCAAATACAATCCAAGTATAGGCTTTTCTATCTTCTAAAGCTAAAGCTTATTAGCCTAGTCCAAAGTACTCTTAACAGACATATTAATACTCTAAAAATAAACTTCTTTTAAAATGATTACTAAACTAGATTTCATTTGCCTGTATATTTCAAATAAGTTTGAATGAGATTGACAGCCTTAAAAGTAAAACCATTGCAAAGTATTTTTTACAAAGGTCACATTACAGGGAAGTGAAGAAAAATAATTTGCTTTACTGGAAGAGTTTCCTCAAATACAATACAACTCATCTTATATCTAATGCATTTTTATAAAGGGGGCACTTTCAAGAGAGTACTTGACATTCTGAAAGTAAGACTGAAATTTTGAACTTCCACTAGGTAATTTGTGCACTGTGTAACGATTGCTGTCCTAGTACTGGTATTAAGCAATAAGCTGAAAAGGAAATGTATATCTGCTATTGCTCTAAGCTCTGCATAGTTACTGTATAAACACTTTCTCTGCTGGTTGCACCATTTATTTACATTGTCAATTATATTATAATGGTGGTATAATTAACACTTTAACTGTTAAATGAAATCTATTAACTTAACACCATGCAAAATAATAATATTGGCCTGTGATTTAAGGGCACAGAAAACACCTTGTAATCACAAGACATTTCTTTTGTCTTGCTATAATATGACATAAAACCAAGTCTAAACATTTTTTAAAACCAATTAAGAGCTTGTCTACTGTAATCATTTTTCAATAAGCAACCCATAAAGGATGCTGACCTGTTCTGTATTGTCAAGCCGATTTAAACACACTGCTGCAATTAAATAATCATATGAAATCCTTTACAGTAAGAGTAAACCACATTAGGCAACTAAAATGCAAAATGCATTAAAACAAAGTTGGATAAAGGCAAAGTCATTATCTTAGATTAGTGTTGGTAAATACAGGTGGTTAGTAAATATAGTAGCAGAATCTGGAACATCTGTATTCAATTAACTGTTTTTTATACTTTGCTCAAAATTCACAAGGACCATATATATACCAATGTAGCTACAGTATTTATTTGGACAACATATTATAACCATAAGTAGCCAACTCAACTTCTTATATCAAAGACAATAATCATTTTATATATGGAATCTTTACTAGTTGCACCTCAAAGTATTATGTTTACTTTGGATGCATGCCATTCATATACTTCCATAATGCTTGAGAGTGGTATTTGTAGTTAGAAGGATACTAAGTACATCTAATCTTGGCAACTGACTTCTGGTCAAATTGATTTTTTGTTGTAACTTTTGAGAATTATTTTATTTAATAAATATTATTTCTTTCAGGATACATTTTATTTGCAGCATTGAAGGCACACTAATGGTGACCATTGCACTTACCTATGCCAACATATTCACTAGTGTCACAAGTGAGAGCAAATTACTTAAGAAATATGATGCCACTTAATAGACAATGTTTTTGAGGTATAGTGACACTGAAATCTTTCAAAATTTGTTGAAGAATTTAATTACAACACTAGGTATATACCATTCACTTTGGTGCAGTGTACTGAAATAATGAGTAGGCAAAGGTATTTTTTTATCTTTACACGAAACACACCGATAGAAACAATATATTATACTATGAAAATGCTCAACCTCCGTGTTTTGAAATTAGTTCCTCATAGCCAGTTTACACAAGTTAAAAAAACAGTGAGTGATCAACAGTTTGTGGATTAGATACTATATGAAATGGCTAATATGAGAGATTTTATCCTTAAAACCCTAGTTTAAAGGAAAGGAAATGTGAATCTGATTCTAGTTTTGAAATGAAAATGTAACAAAAAAAGTGACAGTGCATGTAAAAAAATATTTATTTCTAATGACACGATGAGTCCACGGATCATCTAATTACTATTGGGAATATCACTACTAACAAAGCTGTTAAACATCACCTCCCTTCCCTCCAATCCACAGTCATTCTCTTTGCCTACGTTAGAGTAAGGAAGTGGAAAAGTTAGGTGTCTGGAAAGATTCTTCAATCAAGATTTGATTATTTTATTTGCAGTATTAGTATGTGCTGTTTTTTTCCTACAGGGTGTAGCTGTAGTCCATTTCAGTCTCTTCAGTAAGCAAAGGGAACTTTTGGGACATAATTCTCACTGTGCCTCCCTCATATTTAAATAAAAGTTGCTGCCCTTATTATTATTTTCCACAGGTCCATGTGAGGGAAAGGACCTCTCAAACCTAGTGAGCTGCCTTGCTGCCAGGCAGATTTGATTGAGGTAAGTGCTAACTTTATTTTCTTAAGCAGCTTTAAGGAAAAAACATTTTACTATTTCCCTGACAGGGATACTTAATACATTCCTAGTGTTTTAAGGGGGTTATGTATGGCAGTTTTGCAGGCACTGGGGACTTGTGGAAATTTGGCTCAGTTTTGGTGGTTTTATTAACTTTTTTTTTATTAAAATGTCGACTGTGATGTTATATTTGACACGCCCACAATGGGTGGAGCTTGTGCAGCGGTAAAGATTATCTATTGCACACTTCTTATTTTCTCACTTCCTGTATATGGAGGAGAGATATCTGCATCTTGCCATTATTTAGTTAAAATGGATAGTTGTTAGCCTGACAATATTGACATTATTGAAGCAGCTCCAATCTGGATTCCGTTTTTTTTTTTCCTCACATATTTTCCTGCATGGTAGGCATCTCAGCAGAGCTGTAGCTGAGGTGTAAAGGTTGTTTGAGGCGTTATTTAAGTCTTTTATATTTCATATGTGTATCTTTGAAAAATAAAGCAGTAACGTTTTTTGCATTTATTAAAAAAATATAACAGTTTTGTTTTTGCATTGCATTAAAAATAAAGCAGTTTCATTTTAATTTAAAGAAACAGTAACATTTTTTTTTCTTTATTAATATTGTTTATAATTTAATAATTTAATTATTTAATTTATCCTGTTAAGATGTACCTAGACTCTGTTATAGATTACAGATGTCCTTTATGTTTGAATGCTAATATTGAACCACCATTCCCTTTTTGTTCTTCATGTTTTGAGAGAACATTAAATTTGAAGGATAGTCTTTTGAGCCTATATTGTCTAGGACAGATGCTGTCCAGGAGTCTTCTGACAATGTTTCTCCTCAGGTGTCCCAAATTTTAGTACCCATTAATACAGTGCCCTGTGCTTCCTCTTAAGCTGCGTCTGGGGTCTCTTTGCAAGACATTGCTTCCCTCATGTCTTCTGCAGTTTGTCTGCCTTTCCCATGCTACATGGATAGTGCAAGAGGAAGTAAAAAAAAATCAGTGTGTAAGGTGTCTGTCTTATTTGTGGCTATTCCGAATATTCCCTCTCATAGATCTGTTGAGGAGGATTCTTCGGTGGCATCTGAGGGTGAGATCTCAGATTCTGGCAGTGTAATTCCTTCTTCTGATGCTGAAGTTGTATCCTTCAGGTTTAAGCTAGAGCACCTCCGTTTACTACTCAAGGAGGTTTTGGCTACTCCGGACGACTCTGACACTACTGTGGTTGTCAACCCTAAAAAGTATGTTCACCAGGGTTTACAATAGCAACCTGCAGTGTGTATTGCTACCGTTTCTAGTGTGGTGGCATACTGTTTGATGCGTTGTCTGATTCCATTCAAACAGACACTCTCCTTGAAGAGATTCAGGACAGGATCAAGGCTTTTAAATTGAACAATTATTTTATTTCTGATGCTTCCCTTCGGGTTATCAAATTGGGAGCAAAGATTTCTAGCTTTCCCATTCTGGCTCACAGAGCCTTATGGTTGAAATTCTGGTCTGCAGATGTGTTGTCTAAGTCTAAGCTTTTGGCTATTGCTTACAAGGGTAAGACCTTGTTTGGCCCAGCTTTGGCTGAGATTATTTCTGATATTACAGGAGGGAAAGGACATTTCCTCCCTCAGGATAAGAAAAATAAGCAGAAGGTACGTCAGAGTAATTTTCATTCTTTTCAAAACTTCAAGGGTAAACCTTCCTCTCCCTCTACAAGACAGGAACAGTCCAAGCCTTTCTGGAGACTCATCCAATCTTGGAATGAGGGAAAGCAATCCAAGAAGCCAGCTAATGATCCAACGTCAACATGAAGGGTCTGCCCCTGTGGGGGGCAGACTTTTCTTTTTTTGCTCAGGTTTGGGTTCGGGATGTTCAGGATCCTTGGGTGATAAACATCGTGTCCCAGGGATACAAACTAGAATTCAAGACCTTTCCCCCAGGGGCAGATTTCTTCTCTCAAGATTATCTGTCAACCAGATAAAAAGAGAGGCTTTCTTTTGTTGTGTTCGGTATCTATCTAAAATGGGGGTGATAGTTCCTGTTCCAGTTCAGGATCAGGGTCTGGGATTTTACTCCAATCTGTTTGTGTTCCCCAAGAAAGAGGGAACCTTCAGGCCAATCTTGGATCTCAAGAGTCTAAACAAATTTCTCAGAGTACTGTCCTTCAAAATGGAAACTATTTGTTCCATTCTTCCTTTAGTTCAAGAGGGTCATTTTATGACAACAGTAGATTTAAAGGATGCGTACCTTCATGTTCCCATCCACAGGGATCATCACAAGTTTCTGAGTTTTGCTTTTATCCACAAACACTTCAAATTTTCGGTCTTGCTACAGCTCCCAGAATTTTTTCAATGGTTCTGGGATCTCTGTTGGCAGTGCTCTGGTTACAGGGTATTGCAGTGGCGCCTTATCTGGACAACATTCTGGTTCAGGCCCAGTCTTTTCATCTAGCAAACTCCCACACGGAGATGCTGTTATCCTTCCTGCGCTCTCATGGTTGGAAGGTGAATCTGGAAAGGAGTTCCTTAGTTCCATCTACAAAAGGGAACCATAATAGATTCTGTTTTGATAACAAAAAAAATTCTGACAGATATCAGAAAATCCAATATTTTCGATTCTTGTCTGTCTCTTCAATCCTCTACTCAGCCATCAGTGGCTCAATGTATGGAGGTAATCGGTCTGATGATAGCCACCATGGACACTATTCCTTTTGCTCGTTTCCATCTAAGACCTCTGCAGTTATGTATGCTCAGACAGTGGAACAGGGTTTTTGCGGATCTGTCTCCGCAAATTCATCTGGATCAATTGACAAGAGATTATCTTCCTAGGTGGTTGTCTCAGGATCCTCTTTCACAGGGAAACTGTTTTCATAGACCTACCTGGGTGATAGTGACAACGGACGCCAGCCCAGTAGTCTGGGGCCTTCTAAGGGCTCTGGGGACATGGACTCGGGGAGAGTCTGTTCTCCCCATAAACATTCTAGAACTAAGGGCAATTTTCAATGCTCTTCTGGTCTGGCATCAGTTAGCTTCTGCCCGGTTTATCAGATTTCAGTCGGAAAATATAACCTCAGTAGCTTACATCAATCATCAGAGTGGAACTCAGAGTTCTTTGGCCATAAAGGAGGTGTCCAAGATTATTCAGTGGGCGGAAACCCACAACTGTTGTCTATCTGAGATCCACATTCCAGGAGGGGACAATTGGGAAGCAGATTTTTTTTACCTGGGGGAATGGGAACTACATCCGGATGTGTTCTCCAACTTGATTCTCAAATGAGGACAGCAGGATCTAGATCTCATAGCATCTCGTCAGAATGCCAAGCTCCCGAGGTACGGGTTGAGGTCCAGGGACCCTCAAGCTGTTCTGATATATGCTCTGACAGTTCCTTGGAATTTCAGTCTTACATACCTATTTCCCCCGTTCGCTCTCCTTCCTCGAGTCATTGCTCGGATCAAGCAAGAAAGGGCGTCAGTGAGTCTTATTGCTCCGGCGTGGCCTCGCAGAATTTGGTATGTAGACCTAGTGGAGATGTCATCTCTCCCCCTTGGAAACTTCCTCTGAGAAAGGACCTTCTACTTCAAGGGTCATCCCTTCATCCAAATCTAGTTTCTCTGAAACTGACTGCTTGGAGATTGAACGCTTAATCTTATTTAAGCGGGGATCTAAGTCGGTCATTGAGACCATGATTCAGGCTCGTAAAGCCTGTTACCAGGAAGATTTACTACAAGATATGGCATAAATATCTGTATTGGTGTGAATCCAGAGGCTACTCTTGGAGTAGAGTTCGGATTCCTAGAATTCTGGCATTTCTCCAAGAAGGTTTGGAGAAGGGTTTATCGGCCAGTTCCTTGAAAGGTCAAATTACAGCCTTGTCTATTTTGTTACATAAACGTCTGGCGGATGTTCCAGACGTTCAATCATTCTGTCAGGCCTTTGGTCAGAATTAGGCCTGTGTTCAAACCTGTTACTCCTCCCTGGAGTCTTAACCTTGTTCTTAGAGTTCTTCAGCAGGCTAGATGTTATCTTGGAAGGTTTTGTTTCTTGTTGATATTTCGTCTGCTCGTAGAGTCTCGGAGCTCTCGGTGTTGCAGTTTGAATCTCATTACCTTATAATCTCCTTACCTTATTTTTCATTCGGATAAGGTAGTTTTGCGTACTAAGTTAGGGTTTCTCCCTAAAGTGGTTTCGGATAGGAACATTAATCGGGAGATTGTTGTTCCTTCTTTATGTCCTAACCCATCTTCTCATAAAGAATGTCTGCTGCACAACTAAAACTTGGTGCGTGCGTTCTTCTATCTACTGGCGACTAAGGAATTTCGCCAGTCTTCTGCTCGGTTTTCTCTGGGAAACGTAAGGGGCAGAAAGCTACGGCTACTTCTCTTTCTTTACACTTTTTCTAAATTCTATGAATTTGATATTTGTTGCTTCGGCTGAGGCTTCTTTTGGGAGAGAGGTTCTTCAAGCAGTGGTGCCTTCGGTTTAGGTTCCCTGTCTTTTCCCTCCCGTATCATCTGTGTCCTCTAGCTTGAGTATTGATTCCCAATAGTAATTAGATGATCCGCGGACTCATCGTGTCATTAGAAAGAAAACAAAATTAATGCTTACCTGATAAATTTATTTATTTCTTGACACGATGAGTCCAGGGCCCACCCTGTTTTTAAGGCAGGCGTTTGTCATACTATAAACCTCAGACACCTCTGCACCTTGTTGCTTCCTTTCTTTCCTTTATTTCGGTCAAATGACTGGGGTTGGAGGGAAGGGAGGTGATATTTAACAGCTTTGCTGTGTTGCTCTTTGCCGCCTCCTGCTGGGCAGGAGTGATATTCCCAATAGTAATTAGATGATCCGTGGACTCATTGTGTCAAGAAATAAATAAATTTATCAGATAAGCATAAATTTTGTTTTTTGTCATGTAGTATAATAAGTATTATTATTGGATTGTTAAAAAATTTACATAGGTGAAACGACTAGGTAACTAAGAGAAAACTTTACAGAAGTCTAAGCTAAAGTGTAAAAATGTGGATGCACCTGTTTTCACATTTTTTGGAATGTGGACACAGTATGAGTCAGCAACAATTTTAAATAACAGATCAAATACAACCAAGATGAGGTGACAATAAAGGACTTGTTGTTAATAAGAAGAGAGATCTAAGGGATTTCTAAGCTAAAATCAGTAGTCACATTTGAATTAGATTGCTAAGTACATAATTTACATTTTCATGCATATGTAAAATCACTACAATGCTATTTTAATTAGTTTTAATGTCTATATCCTCTGGGTGGAGGTATTTGTACTAATTTTTGTGAGGATTTTCTTACTTTAGTTTAATGGAGAACTGTGCTAAGCAGTAGTGTGTTGAGTTTTTGGCACCCTTGAAATGTTATCTATAGTGATGTCGCAAACCTAAAAAATTGGGTTCGTGAATGGCGAACGCGAACTTCCACAAAAGTTTGCGAACCGGGTGAACCGCCATAGACTTCAATAGGCAGGCGAATTTTAAAGCCCACAGGGACTCTTTCTGGCCACAATAGTGATGGAAACGTTGTTTCAAGGGCACTAACACCTGGACTGTGGCATGCCGGAGGGGGATCCATGGCAAAACTCCCATGGAAAATTACATAGTTGATGCAGAGTCTGGTTTTAATCCATAAAGGGCATAAATCACCTAACATTCCTAAATTGTTTGGAATAACGTGCTTTAAAACATCAGGTATGATGTTGTATCGATCAGGTAGTGTAAGGGTTACGCCCGCTTCACAGTGCGCAGTGTAGGTGATATACCTGCCCTGACCATGCTTTGCAGACCAGGTATCAGTGGTCAGATGGACCCTTGCCCCAACACTGTGTGCCAAACATGCTATTATAGCAGACTTATATGGCTTTGGCGTTGCTTTTCGGTAATTAGAAGGCTGCTAAATGCCACTGCGCACCACACGTGTTTTATGCCCAGCAGTGAAGGGGTTAATTAGGGAGCATGTAGGCAGCTTGTAGAGTTAATTTTAGCTTAAGTGTAGTGTAGTAGACAACCCAAAGTATTGATCTAGCCCCATTTTGGTATATTTCATGCCACCATTTCACCGCCAAATGCGATCATATAAAAAAAAAATTGTTCACTTTTTCACAAACTTTAGGTTTCTCACAGAAATAATTTACAAACAACTTATGCAATTATGGCATAAATGGTTGTAAATGCTTCTCTGGGATCCCCTTTGTTCAGAAATAGCAGACTTATATGGCTTTGGCGTTGCTTTTTGGTAATTAGAAGGCTGCTAAATGCCACTGCGCACCACACGTGTTTTATGCCCAGCAGTGAAGGGGTTAATTAGGGAGCATGTAGGGAGCTTGTAGAGTTAATTTTAACTTAAGTGTAGTGTAGTAGACAACCCAAAGTATTGATCTAGGCCCATTTTGGTATATTTAATGCCACCATTTCACCGCCAAATGCGATCAAATTTAAAAAAAACTTAAATGTTTTCGCAATTTTAGGTTTCTCACTGAAATTATTTATAAACAGCTTGTGCAATTATGGCACAAATGGTTGTAAATGCTTCTCTGGGATCCCCTTTGTTCAGAAATAGCAGACATATATGACTTTGGCGTTGATTTCTGGTAATTAGAAGGCTGCTAAATGCTGCTGCGCATTACACGTGTATTATGGCTAGCAGTGAAGGGGTTAATTAGGTAGTTTGTAGGGAGCTTACAGGGTTAATTTTAGCTTTAGTGTAGAGATCAGCCTCCCACCTGACACATCAGACCCCCTGATCCCTCCCAGCTCCCTTCCCTCTCCCACCCCACAATTGTCCCCGCCATCATAAGTACTGGCAGAAAGTCTGCCAGTACTAAAATAAAAGGTTTTTAAAAAATTTAAAGTTACATATTACATATGCTGTGGTGTAGCATCCCCCCTTAGCCCCCAACCTCCCTGATCCCCCCCCAAAACAGCTCTCTAACCCTCCCCATCTGCCTTATTGGTGGCCATCTTGGGTACTGGCAGCTGTCTGCTATTATTTCACAGTCAAAAAAAGTGTTGTTTTTTTTAAATGTACACTACTGTTACACCAGATATGAGTGGTGGCACTGGGCAAGTGGGCACAGTATACGCTGTGAGCCTGACACACACGCTGGCAGGCAGGCAACTGCAATTAGATTATACAGGAAAAAAAAAAAGCAGACTGATGTTCTAGCCCTAAAAAGGGCTTTTTGGGGTGCTGTCCTTACAGCAGAGATCAGATGAGTCCTTCAGGACTGTAGTGGACACTGAATACACTAGCCTAGCTATCGATTTCCCTATTAAATCAGCAGCAGCTACACTGTCCCTCCTCTCACTAAGAATGCAGCTTCCAAATCCAAATGAATCTAAAATGGATGCTGTCCAGGAGGTGGGAGGG
Source organism: Bombina bombina (assembly GCF_027579735.1). Taxonomy (NCBI): domain Eukaryota; kingdom Metazoa; phylum Chordata; class Amphibia; order Anura; family Bombinatoridae; genus Bombina; species Bombina bombina. The sequence continues at coordinate 210,747,078 of NC_069500.1, forward strand.
TCTGGGAGGGAGGGTCTGCTGCTGATTGGCTGTAATGTGTATTCTGACTGTGAGGTACAGGGTCAAAGTTTACTCAATGATGACGAATAGGGGGCGGATCGAACATCGCATATGTTCGCTCGCCGAGGGGAACGCGAACATGCTATGTTCATCGGGAACTATTCGCCGGCGAACTATTCGCGACATCACTAGTTATCTATACTGTGTATGGACCCATCAATATGAAATCATTAACTTTTTTTCTGTTTAGCACTATTTTATACTGTGGACAATATATATATTGACTTTTAAGGTTTGTGGCGATTTTCAATTCAAAACAAATGATTAAATATCAGCCAATTGATTTCTTCCACTTAAATGCTATACCCTTTGTAATAATGGGATTTAACAAAGAATGCTTATAATTCTGCCATAATGTTAAGAAACAGTATTAAGAAACAGTGGTCTTAAAACCGCTGCTTCTAATCCTCTCTACCAACTCAAGAGATGGTGGCATTAAATTATCCTGTACTAATTTATCCCGAATCACTGGCAAGCCCTATTCTTATGCAACTAATTGTGCAATGTTAAAAGTGGTTGACAAATGATGCTTTTACTCTTCTGCGAAATGAAGGTGGACAGGTTCCCTGGCTGAGAACTTTGTCTATCCAAACCTCTTGAAAAGGGTTTCTTAGTAGCATCCAGTATTTCCCTATTTCTCTTGTTAAGTGTATCCAGTCCACGGATCATCAATTACTTATGGGATATTCTCCTTCCCAACAGGAAGTTGCAAGAGGATCACCCACAGCAGAGCTGCTATATAGCTCCTCCCCTAACTGTCATATCCAGTCATTCTCTTGCAAGCCTCAACCAAGATGGAGGTCATAAGAGGACTGTGGTGTTTTATACTTAGTTTATTCTTCAATCAAAAGTTTGTTATTTTTAAATGGTGCCGGAGTGTACTGTTTATCTCAGGCAGTATTTAGAAGAAGAATCTGCCTGCGTTTTCTATGATCTTAGCAGAAGTAACTAAGATCCATGGCTGTTCTCACATATTCTGAGGAGTGAGGTAACTTCAGAGAGGGAATGGTGTGCAGGTTTTCCTGCAATAAGGTATGTGCAGTTAATATTTTTCTAGGGATGGAATTTGCTAGAAAATGCTGCTGATACCGAACTAATGTAAGTAAAGCCTTAAATGCAGTGATAGCGACTGGTATCAGGCTTATTAATATAGATGCATACTCTTATAAAAATGTAATATAAAACATTTGCTGGCATGTTTAATCGTTTTTATATGTATTTGGTGATAAAACTTATTGGGGCCTAGTTTTTTTTCCACATGGCTTGCTTGAATTTTGCCTAGTAACAGTTTCCTTAGGCTTTCCACTGTTGCAATATGAGTGGGAAGGGCCTTTTTTAGTGCTTTTCTGTGCAGCTAAAAATACTGACAGAGACATTCAGCTTCCCTCTGCATGATCCAGGACATCTCTGGAGGGCTCAAAAGGCTTCAAAGTCATTTTTGAGGGAGGTAAAAAGCCACAGTAGAGCTGTCGCAGTTGTTGTGACTGTTTAAAAAAAAACAAAAAAAAACAAAAACGTTTTTGTCTTTTATTATTCCAGTTTGGGTATTAAGGGGTTACTCATCCATTTACAAGTGGGTGCAATGCTCTGCTAACTTGTTACATACACTGTAAAAATTTCGTTAGTGTAACTGCCTTTTTTCACTGTTATTTCAAATTTTGACCAAATTTGTGTTTCTTAAAGGTGCAGTAACATTTTTTATATTGCTTGTAAACTTGTTTAAAGTGTTTTCCAAGCTTGCTAGTCTCATTGCTAGTCTGTTTAAACATGTCTGACACAGAGGAAACTACTTGTTCATTATGTTTGAAAGCCATGGTGGAGCCCCATAGGAGAATGTGTACTAAATGTATTGATTTCACCTTAAACAGTAAAGATCAGTCTTTAACTATAAAAGAAATATCACCAAAAGATTCTGACGAGGGGGAAGTTATGCCGACTAACTCTCCCCACGTGTCAGACCCTTCGCCTCCTGCTCAGGGGATGCACGCTAATATGGCGCCAATTACATCAGGGACGCCCATAGTGATTACCTTGCAGGACATGGCTGCAATCATGAATAATACCCTGTCAGAGGTATTATCCAGGTTGCCTGAATTAAGAGGCAAGCGCGATTGCTCTGGGGTTAGGAGAAATACAGAGCGCGCAGATGCTGTAAGGGCCATGTCTGATACTGCGTCACAATATGCAGATCATGAGGACGGAGAGCTTCAGTCTGTGGGTGACATCTCTGATTCGGGGAAACCTGATTCAGAGATTTCTAATTTTAAATTTAAGCTTGAGAACCTCCGTGTGTTGCTTGGGGAGGTATTAGCTGCTCTGAATGACTGTAACACAGTTGCAGTACCAGAGAAATTGTGTAGGCTGGATAAATACTATTAAGTACCGGTGTGTACTGATGTTTTTCCTATACCTAAAAGGCTTACAGAAATTATTAGCAAGGAGTGGGATAGCCGGGGTGTGCCTTTTTCCCCACCTCCTATATTTAGAAAAATGTTTCCAATAGACGCCACTACACGGGACTTATGGCAGACGGTCCCTAAGGTGGAGGGAGCAGTTTTTACTTTAGCAAAGCGTACTACTATCCCGGGTTGAGGACAGTTGTGCTTTTTCAGATCCAATGGATAAAAAATTGGAGGGTTACCTTAAGAAAATGTTTATTCAACAAGGTTTTATTTTACAGCCCCTTGCATGCATTGCGCCTGTCACGGCCGCGGCGGCATTCTGGTTTGAGGCCCTGGAAGAGGCCATCCATACAGCTCCATTGACTGAAATTATTGACAAGCTTAGAACACTTAAGCTAGCTAACTCATTTGTTTCTGATGCCATTGTTCATTTGACTAAACTAACGGCTAAGAATTCCGGATTCGCCATCCAAGCGCGTAGGGCGCTATGGCTTAAATCCTGGTCAGCTGACGTGACTTTGAAGTCTAAATTACTCAACATTCCTTTCAAGGGGCAGACCTTATTCGGGCCTGGTTTGAAGGAAATTATTGCTAACATTACTGGAGGTAAGGGTCACACCCTTCCTCAGGACAGGGCCAAAGCAAAGGCCAAACAGTCTAATTTTCGTGCCTTTCGAAATTTCAAGGCAGGTGCAGCATCAACTTCCTCCGCTTCAAATCAAGAGGGAACTTTTGCTCAATCTAAGCAGGCCTGGAAACCGAACCAGTCCTGGAACAAAGGCAAGCAGGCCAGAAAGCCTGCTGCTGCCTCTAAGACAGCATGAAGGAACGGCCCCCTATCCGGCGACGTATCTAGTAGGGGGCAGACTTTCTCTCTTCGCCCAGGCGTGGGCAAGAGATGTTCAGGATCCCTGGGCGTTGGAGATCATATCTCAGGGATATCTTCTGGACTTCAAAGCTTCCCCTTCACAATTTCATCTTTCAAGGCTATCTGCAAATCAGATAAAGAAAGAGGCATTCCTACGCTGTGTGCAAGACCTCCTAGTTATGGGAGTGATCCATCCAGTTCCGCGGACGGAACAAGGACAGGGTTTTTATTCGAATCTGTTTGTGGTTCCCAAAAAAGAGGGAACCTTCAGACCAATTTTGGATCTAAAGATCTTAAACAAATTCCTCAGAGTTCCATCTTTCAAAATGGAAACTATTCGGACCATCCTACCCATGATCCAAGAAGGTCAGTACATGACCACAGTGGACTTAAAGGATGCCTACCTTCACATACCGATTCACAAAGATCATCATCGGTTTCTAAGGTTTGCCTTTCTAAACAGGCATTACCTATTTGTATACAAAGAGAGAAGCGCTCTACCAGGAACGAACAACAGCTCAGTGGCTTGTTCTATGGCGATTTACCACCCGGAAGCAGCCTCTTTTAGACCAGTGTGCTTTTCACAGAAGAAAACTTTCCTGAAGTATATCAGTCTGATCCCGCCAAGTAAGGTCAGTCCAGCCCCGAAATACCAGGCAATTCTCCTCTGAACAAGGAACATGACAACCCCAGACGATCGTTTCGGCCTTCTATGGGCCTCGTCAGTGAGGTGCAGCCACATTCCTCTAAGCACACTGGGCAAGGAGTCCACGTCTGGTTTCCCCCATCACCCATAGGGAGACTTCCCCAGGGTCATAATAAGTTGCATACAAAGAGAGAAGCGCTCTACCAGGAACGAACAACAGCTCAGTGGCTTGTTCTATGGCGATTTACCACCCGGAAGCAGCCTCTTTTAGACCAGTGTGCTTTTCACAGAAGAAAACTTTCCTGAAGTATATCAGTCTGATCCCGCCAAGTAAGGTCAGTCCAGCCCCGAAATACCAGGCAATTCTCCTCTGAACAAGGAACATGACAACCCCAGACGATCGTTTCGGCCTTCTATGGGCCTCGTCAGTGAGGTGCAGCCACATTCCTCTAAGCACACTGGGCAAGGAGTCCACGTCTGGTTTCCCCCATCACCCATAGGGAGACTTCCCCAGGGTCATAATAAGTTGCATACAAAGAGAGAAGCGCTCTACCAGGAACGAACAACAGCTCAGTGGCTTGTTCTATGGCGATTTACCACCCGGAAGCAGCCTCTTTTAGACCAGTGTGCTTTTCACAGAAGAAAACTTTCCTGAAGTATATCAGTCTGATCCCGCCAAGTAAGGTCAGTCCAACCCCGAAATACCAGGCAATTCTCCTCTGAACAAGGAACATGACAACCCCAGACGATCGTTTCGGCCTTCTATGGGCCTCGTCAGTGAGGTGCAGCCACATTCCTCTAAGCACACTGGGCAAGGAGTCCACGTCTGGTTTCCCCCATCACCCATAGGGAGACTTCCCCAGGGTCATAATAAGTTGCATACAAAGAGAGAAGCGCTCTACCAGGAACGAACAACAGCTCAGTGGCTTGTTCTATGGCGATTTACCACCCGGAAGCAGCCTCTTTTAGACCAGTGTGCTTTTCACAGAAGAAAACTTTCCTGAAGTATATCAGTATATTGAGCAAAAAGAGGCTGCTTCTAGGGTGGTAACTAGCCATAGAACAAGCTATTATGCTATTGTTCGTTCCCAGGTTGAGCGCTTCTCTCTTTTTATTTATGCAAATTATGACACTTATGGAAGTCTCCCTAAGTGTGATGCGGGAATCCAGACGTGGACCCGTTGCTCAGTGTGCCTAGAGGGACATGGCTGCACCTCACTGACGAGGCCCACAATAGGCCGAAACGTACGTCTGGGGTTTTGCTGTTTCTCTCGTTCAGAGAAGGATTGCCTGGTATTTCGGTGCTGGACTGTACTGTGAAGTCAGGATCAGACTGATATGCTACAGGAAAGTTCTTCTCTGTGAAAGGCACATATTGAGCAAAAAGAGGCTGCTTCTAGGGTGGTAACTAGCCATAGAACAAGCTATTATGCTATTGTTCGTTCCCAGGTTGAGCGCTTCTCTCTTTTTATTTATGCAAATTATGACACTTATGGAAGTCTCCCTAAGTGTGATGCGGGAATCCAGACGTGGACCCGTTGCTCAGTGTGCCTAGAGGGACATGGCTGCACCTCACTGACGAGGCCCACAATAGGCCGAAACGTACGTCTGGGGTTTTGCTGTTTCTCTCGTTCAGAGAAGGATTGCCTGGTATTTCGGTGCTGGACTGTACTGTGAAGTCAGGATCAGACTGATATGCTACAGGAAAGTTCTTCTCTGTGAAAGGCACATATTGAGCAAAAAGAGGCTGCTTCTAGGGTGGTAACTAGCCATAGAACAAGCTATTATGCTATTGTTCGTTCCCAGGTTGAGCGCTTCTCTCTTTTTATTTATGCAAATTATGACACTTATGGAAGTCTCCCTAAGTGTGATGCGGGAATCCAGACGTGGACCCGTTGCTCAGTGTGCCTAGAGGGACATGGCTGCACCTCACTGACGAGGCCCACAATAGGCCGAAACGTACGTCTGGGGTTTTGCTGTTTCTCTCGTTCAGAGAAGGATTGCCTGGTATTTCGGTGCTGGACTGTACTGTGAAGTCAGGATCAGACTGATATGCTACAGGAAAGTTCTTCTCTGTGAAAGGCACATATTGAGCAAAAAGAGGCTGCTTCTAGGGTGGTAACTAGCCATAGAACAAGCTATTATGCTATTGTTCGTTCCCAGGTTGAGCGCTTCTCTCTTTTTATTTATTACCTATTTGTAGCTCTTCCCTTCGGGTTGGCTACAGCCCAGAGAATCTTTACAAAGGTTCTGGGCTCACTTCTGGCGGTTCTAAGACCGCGAGGCATAGCGGTGGCTCCGTATCTAGACGACATCCTGATACAGGCGTCAAGCTTTCAAGTTGCCAAGTCTCATACAGAGATAGTTCTGGCATTTCTGAGGTCGCACGGGTGGAAAGTGAACGAGGAAAAGAGTTCTCTATCCCCACTCACAAGAGTCTCCTTCTTAGGGACTCTTATAGATTCTGTAGAAATTAAAATTTATCTGACGGAGTACAGGTTATCAAAACTTCTAAATGCTTGCCGTGTTCTTCACTCCATTCCGCGCCCTTCGATAGCTCAGTGTATGGAGGTAATCGGCTTAGTGGTAGCGGCAATGGACATAGTGCCATTTGCGCGCCTTCATCTCAGACCGCTGCAATTATGCATGCTGAGTCAGTGGAATGGGGATTACACAGATTTGTCCCCTCTGCTAAATCTGGATCAAGAGACCAGAGATTCTCTTCTCTGGTGGTTGTCTCGGGTACACCTGTCCAAGGGTATGACCTTTCGCAGGCCAGATTGGACCTTCTAGGTTGGGGTGCAGTCTAGAATTCCCTGAAGGCACAGGGATCGTGGACTCAGGAGGAGAAACTCCTTCCAATAAATATTCTGGAGTTAAGAGCGATATTCAATGCTCTTCTGGCTTGGCCTCAGTTAGCAACACTGAGGTTCATCAGATTTCAGTCGGACAACATCACGACTGTGGCTTACATCAACCATCAAGGGGGAACCAGGAGTTCCCTAGCGATGTTAGAAGTCTCAAAAATAATTCGCTGGGCAGAGTACCACTCTTGCAACCTTGCCAGCAATCCATATCCCAGGCGTGGAGAACTGGGAGGCGGATTTTCTAAGTCATCAGACTTTCCATCCGGGGGAGTGGGAACTCCATCCGGAGGTGTTTGCTCAGTTGATTCATCGTTGGGGCAAACCAGAGTTGGATCTCATGGCGTCTCGCCAGAACGCCAAGCTTCCTTGTTACGAATCCAGGTCCAGGGACCCAGAAGCGACGCTGATAGATGCTCTAGCAGCGCCTTGGTTCTTCAACCTGGCTTATGTGTTTCCACCGTTTCCTCTGCTCCCTCGACTGATTGCCAAAATCAAACAGGAGAGAGCATCAGTGATTCTGATAGCACCTGCGTGGCCACGCAGGACTTGGTATGCAGACCTAGTGGACATGTCATCCTTTCCACCATGGACTCTGCCTCTAAGACAGGACCTTCTGATACAAGGTCCTTTCAATCATCCAAATCTAATTTCTCTGAGACTGACTGCATGGAGTTTGAACGCTTGATTCTATCAAAGCGTGGCTTCTCCGAGTCAGTCATTAATACTTTCATACAGGCACGAAAGCCTGTTACCAGGAAAATCTACCACAAGATATGGAGTAAATATCTTTAATGGTGTGAATCCAAGAATTACTCATGGAGTAAGGTTAGGATTCCTAAAATATTGTCTTTTCTCCAAGAGGGCTTGGACAAAGGATTATCAGCTAGTTCCTTAAAGGGACAGATTTCTGCTCTGTCTATTCTTTTGCACAAGCGTCTGGCAGAGGTTCCAGACGTCCAGGCATTTTGCCAGGCTTTGGTTAGAATTAAGCCTGTGTTTAAACCTGTTGCTCCCCCGTGGAGCTTAAACTTGGTTCTTAAAGTTCTTCAATGAGTTCAGTTTGAACCCCTTCATTCCATTGATATTAAACTTTTATCTTGGAAAGTTCTGTTTTTGATGGCTATTTCCTCGGCTCGGAGATTCTCTGAGCTATCTGCCTTACAATGTGATTCTCCTTATCTGATTTTTCATGCAGATAAGGTAGTCCTGCGTACCAAACCTGGGTTTTTACCTAAGGTGGTTTCTAACAAGAATATCAATCAAGAGATTGTTGTTCCATCATTGTGTCCTAATCCTTCTTCAAAGAAGGAACGTCTTTTACATAATCTGGACGTAGTCCGTGCCTTGAAGTTTTACTTACAGGCTACTAAAGATTTTCGCCAAACATCTAACCTGTTTGTTGTTTACTCTGGACAGAGGAGAGGTCAGTAGGCCTCGGCAACCTCTCTTTCTTTTTTGGCTTCGGAGTATAATACGTTTAGCCTATGAGACTGCTGGACAGCAGCCCCCTGACAGGATTACAGCTCATTCTACTAGAGCTGTGGCTTCCACCTGGGCCTTTAAAAATTAGGCCTCTGTTGAACAGATTTGCAAGGCCGCGACTTGGTCTTCACTTCACACTTTTTCCAAATTTTCCAAATTTGATACTTTTGCTTCTTCGGAGGCTGTTTTTGGGAGAAAGGTTCTTCAGGCAGTGGTTCCTTCCGCTTAATCCTGCCTTGTCCCTCCCATCATCCGTGTACTTTAGCTTTGGTATTGGTATCCCATAAGTAATGGATGATCCGTGGACTGGATACACTTAACAAGAGAAAACATAATTTATGCTTACCTGATAAATTTATTTCTCTTGTAGTGTATCCAGTCCACGGCCCGCTCTGTCCTTTTAAGGCAGGTCTAAATTTTAATTAAACTACAGTCACCACTGCACCCTATGGTTTCTCCTTTCTCTGTTTGTTTTCGGTCGATTGACTGGATATGACAGTTGGGGAGGAGCTATATAGCAGCTCTGCTGTGGGTGATCCTCTTGCAACTTCCTGTTGGGAAGGAGAATATCCGATAAGTAATGGATGATCCGTGGACTGGATACACTACAAGAGAAATAAATTTATCAGGTAAGCATACATTATGTTTTCTTGTCTACAGTACCTAAGTAGGATTTTTCTGCATCCAGTTGGTCTTTGATATCAACAAATAATATTCTCTATGGGTTGGGTGCCATTTGGAAGCACTTTAGTAGTTTTTGTCTCTTCATGAGTCCTCTTTTGTTATTAATCAGCAATTATTTAAAGGGACATAAAACAAGTTGGGATAGAGATAAAATATAATATGTACTTACTTTACCTGCAAATTTATACTGCAGTGCCTCGCCATTAACCCTTTCTTTTAAGTTTCCGAATTGTACAGCTCTAACCCCTCCCCCCCCCCCACACATTTCCTTCTATGGCTGTATCTACAGTATATCTACTGTTGCAAAAGTGCACAGTGATTATCTGCTGGAGCATGCCTAGAAGCTGTCAACTCAGTTGAAATATAATGCCTGTGTCTAAACACTGATAAGGGGTGGTTGAGCAGTCTACTCCAGACAGCATGGCTATGTAATTAATTTTGCTTATTTTTAAAAATATTTTTAAAATACTTGCCAGCAATTTTTAAACAATTTTTTTTATGCAAACTATTTTTACTTAATTAGCCCTTTTAGGGTATGTACAGATCTCAACATTGACACATACAACTATGCTACATTGACGCATACAACAGTTTATAAGGTGTATAAGTGATATTGATATAAGCAGTGAGATGTATAAATGTAAAAACATAGTTACTCTACGTTGTTAGAAAACCTTTTTCTTCTTCGGTTTTGGTGGTGATAACAATCTCTGTGAGAGAGGCACTAAATTGAGAATACATTTATTTGATCGGTACTTACCTATACAAAAACGGACTATTTGCATACTACTAATGAGCATTTTGTTTTCATTAACCCTAATCTAATTAAATATATAAATACAACCTCATACACAGCTATGTGTTCTATGTGTAGCAATAATGAACATCTCACATTACATCCCGAGCAAATATGAAAACCATATGCTATGTAAACAAATTAAATTTTGTCCTACAATACTTTATAAAAAACAGATCTATGTAGTAATGAATGATTCCACAAATAGAAAAATCATGATTCCAATAACATAATATGACAAAAATGTACCCCAACAAAAACCAAATATTGCTAGACTGCCTCCCTATTTAGGACGTATCCCAAAACTTGACTAAGACATAATCTTACTATACATAAATGGGTTTAGATTATATGTATGTTAACTATCTATAGAAATATAATTGCAGATCATTTAAGCTTTGTACTTTTATTTGTACATGTTTATACATTTATTGTTAATAAAAAAATAACAACAAAAAAACTATTACATATTTTACTCACCTTTCATGTTTCATTTACCTCTGAAAATTATATTATTTTCCCCCAATTCTCCAAGACAGACTGTAGAGCATCTTGCAACTTTTTTGTACTAATTTGCTTGTGTTTTTTTAACCATAGGATAAGCATTATAAAGCCACTGACCATAAGTTAAAGGGACAGTCTACACCAGAATTTTTATTGTTTTAAAAGATAGATAATCCCTTTATTACCCATTCCCCAGTTTTGCATAACCAACACAGTTATATTAATATACTTTTAACCTCTGTGATTATCTTGTATCTAAGCCTCTGCAAACTGCCCCTTTCTTTCAGTTCTTTTGACAGACTTGCAGTTTAGCCAATCAGAGCCTGCTCCCAGATAACTTCACGTGAAAAACTGTTAAAATGCATTCTGAAAAGAGGTGACCTTGAAGGTCTAAGAAATTAGCATATGAACCTCCTAAGTTAAGCTTTCAACTAAGAATACCAAGAGAGCAAAGCAAGATTGGTGATAAAAGTAAATTGGAAAATTGTTTAAAATGACATGCCCTATCTGAATCATGAAAGTTTATTTTGGCCTAGACTGTCCCTTCAAGAATCAGCAATTATAAAACCTATGCTTTTTTCCCCCTTCTAGCAAACTCTCTGCCACTTCATACAGAATTCAAGAGGGCAAGGGGAGGGTCTGAACCTAAGTGCTTGCTCAGTGATAAATACAGGGAGCAGATGCTGTCTTGCAAGCCCAAATGTGCTGAAAACCTTGACTGGCGTTAAGTAAAGTCTTAAACATGTATATAGTTCAGATCCATCTTTAATTTGCTTTTAATTTAATTCTCATCTTTATAAGATTGTAAAAAGGTCCCTAACGTTGATGTGATTATTTCCATCCTGCTTCTTATGGATATATGGGCTGTATCTGTTTTGAAAAAAAGACCTTTGTCTGTTGGCTTTATATGTAGACCAGCAATGACTAGGGATGGGCGATTGTTTTTCAACATTAAAAAATTTAAACAAATTTTAAAACGTTTGTTCGTTTCAAATTTCAAATGTTTGTAGAACATTCTAACATTTGTTTAATGTAATAGTATTTCTAATGCTTTCTTTAAATGTAATATTCAATTAGAATTTTTCTAACAATTTGATTCGAATTATGCAATATTTGAATTTGAAAAGTTTGAATCTATATATCTGTAATAATATTTCTAATGCTCTCTTTAAATGTAATATTCAAATTATGCAATATTTGAAATAGAAACAATTCAATTTATATATTTGTATCTATTATGTATCTGTTTACTAAATTTCTACCACATGAAATATTGAACTTCTGAATACTTTTTGTTAAATCGAATGTTACATTTGAAATTTCGAATGTGTATATTCGATCTAATTATGAACATTCGGAAAGGAAAGAATCATTCGAAAACCGGAAATAACATTAGGTTACAAAATGTTCATGGATTTTCATTCTTATCAACATTCTATTGTCTAAAACGAATGTCCACAGGATTATTCGTTCTTCCAAATGAATTTCAGCGCATTCGCCCATCCCTAGGAATATATGATGTTAGCTCAGGTAGGTAAGGCAATGTATGATTCGATTTTGTTTAAAAAAAAAATGCTTGTTGGTTAGCGAGTGTGAATGAGGTTTTGCACAATTTTTCTTGCAAAATTACAAGTCAATATTTTCAGTGCTGCTCTTATGGGTAGAGCCTCTAAAAACTATGAGCCTTGCTCTAGCCTGAAGCGTATTATGGTTAAAAAAACTTGCTTTGAAATAATGACTGTGTTGATATACTTTTGCAAGGAAATATTATGCTCTTAATTAGAGTTCTTGCTTCTTAAGGCTAAGAATGAATGCTCAAATCTTCCATGAAGAATCCCAAATCCAAGATTGAAGATGTCAAATATGCCAGCATTTACTGGACAGTCTGTTCCTCTAAAATGCAGGTTATTATGACTTTTAAATCCCTGTGTAATTGTATCAGTTTTGCAGGTATTTATATGTCCCCCCTCAGGTTGCTTAGGATCCCTTATAGGACAGATACTCTTGGTTTGTTTTAGAAGTTTACCTGGATAAGGCTACTTAACTTTCCCTCTTCAGGGTCTGGTTTTCTACATAAATCTATTCATAGTTCTGAAGAAGGAGGCAGCATTTCATCCATTTAGGGACTTGAAACTTTCAACATCTGCAGGTTGCTAATTTTAGAGTGGAAATCTCTCATGCCTATTCTAGAAATAGGTCAAGTTCATGACTGCATTGGATTTTAGGATTGCTTACTTTCATCTTCCAATTCATGCATGGTTTATCTTTGTTGGCAAAAAAGACCTCCATTGTAGTTTGTGTTGATTTTTTTGGAGTGGGAGAGGGGGGAATTGCAAGAGTTGAGAGTTTCCAGCAAAGTTTGCCATACATATATATTTTTTTTCAGTTTCCTAACAGCTAACAGGTCAGTCTAGTTCCATCAACATGAGGCTACTTTGTATTTACTAACACAATAGAATATAGATTTATTACAGACGATAAATCCCTTGTATCAGATTTTCCTAGTTTGTAGCATTAGGCCCTGAGGTGTTTGGAGGTCCATACTTTAGCCTGGGCTAAGAAGAATGCTGGCAGTAGCACTATTGGGCCTCAGGGGGTGGTATGGACAGTATGGTGCCTGGAGGAGCTGTTGGACTTAGCACTGCTTCAGAGTTGTAGTGACTTAAGGTTAGCAATATTGTGTTCATCTGTAGTAGGGCTAAACATAACTTAGGCTGTGAGACCTGCATAGAGAAAAGTGATATTTTTTAACACAATGTTGGAAATGACTTTGCAGTAAGTAGAAAGTGCACCAAAAGTGATGCAGGAAGTTTTAAAAGGCCCGTGAAAGTGAAATATTGAGCTTGTATATTTGTTTATGATGATCCTGGAGTTCATGCTCCTGAACCTCCTTTCCTGTTATGACCTTAACCTGTTTCCTGGGTTATTTCTCTTGCCTGCCTCTTCTTGTTGGGTTATCTGTTCTGGACTGATTACCTGGATGTTGACCCTTGGAACTACAGTTTGGATTATTCATTTTGTACCTCATTGTGCTTCATCAGCTAAAGAATGATGATCTGGTTTATGACCTAGACCTATATACTGACATTTATTCTGCACAACTCTGTTGTCTGCTTACAACTATGGACTCAGGCTTTTTACTGACCCTGATTTGTGGATAATCTCTTGTACAAGTAAATCCAGTAAATCAACAAGGTAATCTCTATTTGCTCTGGAAGACAGAGAGGTAGGCTTTTTCTGCATCCAGTTGGTCTTTGATATCAACAAATACTATTATTTCTGGGTTGGGGTGCCATTTAGAAGCACTTTAGTAGTTTTTCTCTCTTCATGAGTCCTCTTTTGCTATTAATTAGATATTGTACTAAAAATGTCCTTATTACATTTGAAAACTAAGTAACAAACTGAAAGAGAGAAGGAAGTATGTAAACAATATAGCTGTTTTAATAGCTGGGGCTACGTTTTAATACTGGGGCCATTTTCCTTCTTAACACTTACATTGTACATATAAAAGGGCAGCAATTAAACATCAAAATATTTTTGCATGAAAAAAAATGAAATACGTATGAAATGAAAATAGTATCTAATACATTAGTATGCAGTGTATGCTTCCTACTAATGGTTACTGGCTGATAACTTTCACAGCAATGTTGATGACTAAGGACATACCCCTGCAAAGCCAAGACTGTTGGTTTATTCAAGGCAAGAATTTATATTTAAACAAAAATGTGATTTATTCTGAAAGTTCCTGTGTTAAATTAAACAAGGACAAATTACATCACTCTGGATCTAAAAGCTATGTTTCTGACTCAAAAAACTGGGAGCTGCATTTTTTAAGCATTATGTTCAAATTCAGCACAGAAGTGTTATGATGGTTGCCAACATTAAAGTGATGGTAAACTCTCCCCTTTATAAAAACAGATCCGGAATGTTAGTGATATTTTAGAAGGAGTTTAAATCATCAGTTGTAATGAAGTTGCGCTATAACTTACTTTTTACTATAGATATAAAATTAAAATTCACCACGCCCTGTCACCCACTTCAAAAGTAAATGTTACTGTGAGCTAATGATTTGTTCTCCAATCAGCGCTCTAGCTTCAACAAAAGGCACCTAAAGGGAGAGTGAAGATTGGAGAACAATTCAAACCATTAACTCACTGAAAAATGTGCTTTTGAAGTTGGTGGCAGAGCACTGGGAATTTGAATTTGATAAGAATGTATAGGCCTTATTACCTTAGAATATTCTGAAAACTTTGCTAATGATGGTGAATATCAGCATGTGGACAGGCCTTTTTTTAAAATTGGTTTACTTATGATATAATGCATTTTCTAAATCTAAACATGGATTATCTTTTGCTTTATGACTAATCTATATGCAAACTAAATTGCAATGTAAATTACGTATATTTCTTAATAATGCTTATGTCGCTAATGATAGAGAGGTCAGACATGTATGTTTGCAGAAGTTCAACTTTGTTGTTGTATTTTGTTCAGATTATTCAACTATTCCTGCAAAGTGTTCTCATTGTAATACAAGTTATGCTTATTAAATACCCAAGGAAAGCCACAGGGACATATTCATCAATTTGCGAGCGGACATGATATGAAGTAGCATATCATGTCCGGCGCACATCATTGCACCAGCAGTTCACCAGTGCCGCCCCCTGCAGATTCACGGCCGCTAGTAGGGGGTGCTGATTTCTGTCCGCTGCCTCAGAGCAGATGGACAAGTTATGAAGCAGCGGTCTTTTTTAAGTTTACAATAGTGGGCTTTAAAAAGTTCCCACACTAGAAATCATGTTTTGTTTTTTTTTAAATTGTGAGATTTCCCCCACATGAAGCTATTGAGCTGCTTTAATTACGTCTAACTTTAATTTTTTACTGTATAGAATGGGGTTTACCTGAGTTCTAAATCTACGTTTTTAACTTTGTTCAAAAAGCACAGTCTAGTCCAAAATAAACCTTCATGATTCAGATAGGGCAATGTAACTTTAAACAACTTTCCAATTTATTTTTATCACCAATTTTACTTTGTTCTCTTGGTATTCTTAGTTGAAAGCTAAACCTAGGAGGTTCATATGCTAATTTTTAAACCTTGAAGGCCGCCTCTTATCTGATTGCATTTTGACAGTTTTTCACAACTAGAGGGTGTTAGTTCATGTGTGTCATATAGATAACACTGTGCTCACGCACGTGGAGTTACCTAGGAGTCAGCACTGATTGACTAAAATGCAAGTCTGTCAAATGAACTGAAATAAGGGGGCAGTCTGCAGAGGCTTAGATACAAGGTAATTACAGAGGTTAAAAGTGTATTAATATAACTGTGTTGGTTATGCAAAACTGTGTATTAATATAACTGTGTTGGTTATGCAAAACTGCATAATGGGTAATAAAGGGATTATCTATCTTTTAAAACAATAAAAATTCTGATGTAGACTGTCCCTTTAATTTGTGTTTAAGTGAAAACATCTTTTTATATAGTGGTTCTTTTTTTATGATCATTTGTTTTGCTGTCTTTGGGGGTCGATCACCATCCTTTAGAAAATCTTTCAAATTATTTAGCTACAAAAACCTTACGCCTAGATTTAGAGTTCTGCGGCCAAAGGGGTGCGTTAGCTACGCGTGCTTTTTTCTGGCCGCACCTTTTAAATACTGCTGGTATTGAGAGTTCACAGAATGGCTGCGTTAGGCTCCAAAAAAGGAGCGTAGAGCATATTTAACGCAACTTCAACTCTCGATACCAGCGGTGCTTACGGACGCGGCCAGCTTCAAAAACGTGCTTGTGCACGATTCCCCCATAGAAAACAATGGGGCTGTTTGAGCTGAAAAAAAAACCTAACACCTGCAAAAAAGCCGCGTTCAGCTCCTAACGCAGCCCCATTGTTTTCTATGGGGAAACACTTCTGCACCTAACACTCTAACATGTACCCCGAGTCTAAACACCCCTAACCTTACACTTATTAACCCCTATTCTGCCGCCCCCGCTATCGCTGACCCCTGCATATTATTATTAACCCCTAATCTGCCGCTCCGTAAACCGCTGCTACTTACATTATCCCTATGTACCCCTAATCTGCTGCCCCTAACACCGCCGACCCCTATATTATATTTATTAACCCCTAATCTGCCCCCCACAACGTCGCCTCCACCTGCCTACACTTATTAACCCCTAATCTGCCGACCGGACCGCACCGCTATTATAATAAAGTTATTAACCCCTAATCCGCCTCACTAACCCTATAATAAATAGTATTAACCCCTAATCTGCCCTCCCTAACATCGCCGACACCTAACTTCAAACATTAACCCCTGGAGCTCACCGCTATTCTAATAAATGTATTAACCCCTAAAGCTAAGTCTAACCCTAACACTAACACCCCCCTAATTTAAATATAATTTTAATCTAACGAAATTAATTAAATTATTCCTATTTAAAGCTAAATACTTACCTGTAAAATAAATCCTAATATAGCTACAATATAAATTATAATTATATTATAGCTATTTTAGGATTTATATTTATTTTACAGGCAACTTTGTATTTATTTTAACCAGGTACAATAGCTATTAAATAGTTAAGAACTATTTAATAGCTAAAATAGTTAAAATAATTACAAAATTACCTGCAAAATAAATCCTAACCTAAGTTACAATTAAACCTAACACTACACTATCAATAAATTAATTAAATAAAATACCTACAATTACCTACAATTAAACCTAACACTACACTATCAATAAATTAATTAAATACAATATCTACAAATAAATACAATGAAATAAACTAACTAAAGTACAAAAAATAAAAAAGAACTAAGTTACAAAAAATAAAAAAATATTTACAAACATCAGAAAAATATTACAACAATTTTAAACTAATTACACCTACTCTAAGCCCCCTAATAAAATAACAAAGCCCCCCAAAATAAAAAATGCCCTACCCTATTCTAAATTAAAAAAGTTCAAAGCTCTTTTGCCTGTAAAAAAAACACATACAATACCCCCCCAACATTACAACCCACCATTACAGGTAGGAAAATGATGATTGGCTGATGGAATCAGCCAATCAGATTGAGCTCGCATTCTATTGGCTGATCGGAACAGCCAATAGAATGCAAGCTCAATCTGATTGGCTGATCGGATCAGCCAATCGGATTGAACTTCAATCTGATTGGCTGATTCCATCAGCCAATCAGAATTTTCCTACCTTAATTCCGATTGGCTGATAGAATCCTATCAGCCAATCGGAATTTGACGGATGCCATCTTGGATGACGTCATTTAAAGGAACCGTCATTCGGCGAGTAGGCGTCGGGAGAAGAGGATGTTCCGCGTCGGCTGGAAGATGATGGCTCCGGAAGAAAGAAGATTGAAGATGCTGCTTGATAGAAGACTTCATCCCGATGATGGACTTCCGACTTAAGCCCGATGATGGATTTCTTCAGTCGCCGCTTGGATCCAGACTTCAGCCCGAGGATGGACGTCACTCTTCAGCCCCCCGCTTGGGCTTGGATCAAGACTTCCGAGGACCGATCGGTGAACCTGGTATGGTGAAGATAAGGTAGGAAGATCTTCAGGGGCTTAGTGTTAGGTTTATTTAAGGGGGTTTGGGTTAGATTAGGGGTATGTGGGTGGTGGGTTGTAATGTTGGGTGGGGGTATTGTATGTGTTTTTTTTTTACAGGCAAAAGAGCTGAATTCTTTGGGGCATGCCCCGCAAAGGGCCCTGTTCAGGGCTGGTAAGGTAAAAGAGCTTTGAACTTTTTTAATTTAGAATAGGGTAGGACATTTTTTTATTTTGGGGGGCTTTGTTATTTTATTAGGGGGCTTAGAGTAGGTGTAATTAGTTTAAAATTGTTGTAATATTTTTCTAATGTTTGTAAATATTTTTTTATTTTTTGTAACTTAGTTCTTTTTTATTTTTTGTACTTTAGTTAGTTTATTTCATTGTATTTATTTGTAGGAATTGTATTTAATTAATTTATTGATAGTGTAGTGTTAGGTTTAATTGTAGATAATTGTAGGTATTGTATTTAATTAATTTATTGATAGTGTAGTGTTAGGTTTAATTGTAGGTAATTGTAGGTATTTTATTTAATTAATTTATTGATAGTGTAGTGTTAGGTTTAATTGTAACTTAGGTTAGGATTTATTTTACAGGTAATTTTGTAATTATTTTAACTAGGTAACTATTAAATAGTTATTAACTATTTAATAGCTATTGTACCTGGTTAAAATAATTACAAAGTTGCCTGTAAAATAACTATTAATCCTAAAATAGCTATAATATAATTATAATTTATATTGTAGCTATATTAGGGTTTATTTTACAGTTAAGTATTTAGCTTTAAATAGGAATAATTTATTTAATAAGAGTTAATTTATTTCGTTAGATTTAAATTATATTTAACTTAGTGGGGTGTTAGGGTTAGACTTAGCTTTAGGGGTTAATCCATTTATTACAGTAGCGGCGAGATTCGGTCGGCAGATTAGGGGTTAATAATTGAAGTTAGGTGTCGGCGATGTTAGGGAGGGCAGATTAGGGGTTTATACTATTTATTATAGGGTTATTGAGGCGGGAGTGAGGCGGATTAGGGGTTAATAACTTTATTATAGTAGCGGTGAGATCCGCTCGGCAGATTAGGGGTTAATAAGTGTAGGCGACGTTGAGGGGGGCAGATTAGGGGTTAATAAATATAATATAGGGGTCGGCGGTGTTAGAGGCAGCAGATTAGGGGTACATAGCTATAATGTAGGTGGCGGCGCTTTGCGGTCTGCAGATTAGGGGTTAATTATTGTAGGTAGCTGGCGGCGACGTTGTGGGGGGCAGGTTAGGGGTTAATAAATATAATAGAGGGGTCGGCGGTGTTAGGGGCAGCAGATTAGGGGTACATAAGTATAACGTAGGTGGCGGTCGGCAGATTAGGGGTTAAAAAAATTTAATCGAGTGGCGGCGATGTGGGGGGACCTCGGTTTAGGGGTGCATAGGTAGTTTATGGGTGTTAGTGTAGTTAAGAGCTTTATAAACCAGCGTTAGCCCAGAAAGCTCTTAACTACTGCCTTTTTTGTGCGGCTGGAGTTTTGTCGTTAGATTTCTAACGCTTACTTCAGCCACGACTCTAAATACCGGAGTTAGAAAGATCCCATTGAAAAGATAGGATACGCAATTGACGTAAGGGGATCTGCGATATGGAAAAGTCGCGGCTGCAAAGTGAGCATTAGACCCTTTCCTGACTGACTCCAAATACCGGCGGTAGCCTAAAACCAGCGTTAGGAGCCTCTAACGCTGGTTTTGACGGCTACCGCCAAGCTCTAAATCTAGGCCTTATAAACTTTAATAGTAATGTTTGGGGGAACAAAATCATTAAACTTTTCTAAATGATTGTGATCTAACCCTTTTTGTGTGGAAAAGCTTTCAAAATTTGGCAAGTTGAGTGTTAACATTTGATCTCATCAGTAAAATTTGGCTAAAGTTTTGCAATAATTTATTAATTAAGTGAATTAATAGTTAAAACACGCACGTCCTCATAGCCTGGATTACACATTAAATTACCATTTATAACATACACAGGAAACTAAACTGTTAAAAAGATATGAAATCCAAATATTTTATTTTGTGATCCAAACACAGAAGTAAATGTGAAACATTTTTAAAATTGAATGCAATTATCAAATTTGCTTTGTTGCCATTCTTTTCAGACTTAAAGAGATACTTAGGTAGACATCTGGAACACTACATGACAGGAAATAGTGCTGCCTTCTAGTGCTCTTGCAAATGGATAACATTCTTGCAAAACTGGTGCCATTTGATGCGCCAGATATGGGCTGGTCCCTGCTTTTTAACAAAAGATCTAAGGAAAATTGATAATAAAAGTAAATTAGCAAGTTATTTATAATTGAATGCTCTATCTGAATCAGGAAAGAAAAATGTTAGGATTGATATCCCTTCAAATATGTCACAATTATGTTATAGGTGATGTAACATGAAAGGAACATGAAATAGTGCTCCTTTAGTAATAAATATACAGGTGGCCCTCGTTTTACAACCGTTCAATTTACACCGTTTCAGAATAACAACCTTTTTTTCCAGTCATGTGACTGCTATTGAAAAGCATTGAGAAGCAGTGCATTTATTAAAATAGCCAGTAGGTGGAGCTGTCCGCTTTTGTTGCAGCAAAGCCAAGCAAGCTGAAATTTATCAGTTTAACCAGACCTGAGCTATTGAGCAGATTTCAAAGGAACAAGATCTTCCTGTCTATAACTCAGTCCAGATTGGAATGCATAGAAAGAACTGTTTGCAGAAAAATGCAAGTGAAGTCTGTGTTGTGTGATTATTTTATTAGGTTTATAATGCTGTTTAGCAAATGTTTTTGTTCATTTAACTTAGTTTAATTATATATTCTGTGTTGTGTGATTATTTGATTAGGTTTATAATGCTGTCTAGCATTTAAAGTCTTCATTTCAAAGCTTTTAAAATAATGTATTGGGTGTTACTTATGACAATTTTGAGAGGGGCCTGGAACCTATCTACCTCACTTCCCATTGACTTACATTATAAACTGGGTTTCAATTTACAACGGTTTCGATTTACAACCATTCCATCTGGAACCTAACCCCGGCGTAAACTGAGGGCTACCTGTATATATATATATATACCACTGCATCTTGTCATTTTGACCAGTTCTCATTTTCTGCAAATTAATGCTATAAACAGCAATATTTTTATTTCAAATTTGGGAGAAATGTTGTCAGTAGTTTATAAAATAAAACAAAATATTCATTTTTCTCCAACACATACACATACATATATATACTGTAAATATGTATGTTTAAGTGAACATAAAAAACAGACTGTTTCTTGCTAAATCAACACTCCCTGCAGCCTAGATAAGGGAGCTACCATTACAGAACTTTAAAAGTGCCCATGCTCTACAAAGCATGGGTAATAAACTGACTACAGCTATTTTAGATGTCTCCTAGATACACTTCAAAGGGAAAACTGCTCCTTTGCCTTCCTGTTGAGACTATGGTGCCCTGGTGGGGCAGTGACTGGAAGTAATGAACCCTAAACAAACAAATAAAGAAATAAAAGGTCAAATACGTATAAAATGACTAATACATATTGTACAACCCACTGCTAAGTGCTTTTTTATTACAATAATGAAGCAAACTGTTTTACATCCCTTTAAAAAAGGCCATTATAGTGATCAAATTAAATGCTCTTATTCACTGGGGCATATCATTTTATCCCTAGTGATGCAGCAAAGCTATGTGTTTAACCCATGTAACCAAGCACGTGATAAGAGGCTGTCTGTACTGGTGTAGAAACAGGCAGAAATGATATAAAGTATATTAATATAACAATGTTGCATGTGCAAAGCTGGGGAATGGGTAGTAAAAGCTGTTATCTATCTTTTTAAACAATAACAATTTCTCCAACATTGGTGTGTCCGGTCCACGGAGACTCCAACAAAAAAAGACTAAGCAGTTAATTAGGAAGGTTAAAGCTGATGCAGAAGAGAAGATAGCACAGTCAGTAAAACATGGGGACAAAACATTCTTTAGATATATCAGTGAAAGAAGAAAAAATAAGGTAGGAATAGTAAAATTGAAATCAGTTGATGGTAGAATAATAGAAGGAGATAAGCAGATTGCAGACTGTCTCAATGATTACTTCTGTTCTGTTTTCACTAAAGATTGTGAAGATACAATGTCTACATTAAGGGATGCTATGCAAAATAGAAACAAGCTTAACAGTAATCTTTTTACAGAGGATGAGGTTTTGTTAGCATTATCAAAAATAAATGTTACAAAGGCAGTGGGTCCTGATAATATTCATCCAAGGGTTTTAAAAGAACTTCGTTCAGTGCTAACTGTCCCATTAACTGATCTGTTTAATCAGTCACTATTAACAGGAGCTGTCCCAGATGATTGGAGAATAGCAAATGTAATACCTCTTCATAAAAAGGGCAGTAGAGAAGAATCTGGCAACTACAGGCCAGTTAGTTTAACTTCAGTAGTAGGGAAATTAATGGAAAGCCTCTTAAAGGAAAGAATTATGACTTACATAAAGACAAACAATTTAGAGGACCAAAATCAGCATGGTTTTACTTCAGGGAGATCATGTCAGACTAATCTAATTGACTTCTTTGATTATGTAACAAAAGTATTAGACAAGGGAGGAGCAGTTGATGTAGCATATCTAGATTTCAGCAAAGCATTTGACACCGTCCCACACAATAAACTTATTCACAAACTATATCTCCTTGGTCTAGATTCAAAAATTGTGAACTGGGTGGAATGCTGGCTTAAGGACAGAAAACAAAGTGTCTTAGTAAATGGAGTTCATTCAGCAGAGGGGGCTGTTACTAGTGGTGTTCCTCAGGGGTCAGTTCTGGGGCCTGTTTTGTTTAACATATTTATCTGCGATATCAGCAAAGGGCTACAGGGGAAAGTATGTCTCTTTGCAGATGATACAAAAATTTGCAACAGAGTGGATGTTCCAGGGGGGGTAGACAAAATGAGAAGTGATATACAGCAATTGGAGGATTGGACAAACGACTGGGATCTAAAGTTTAACACAGCAAAGTGTAAAATAATGCATTTAGGGAAGAAAAATCCAAATGTTAATTACAGACTCAATGACACTTTACTGACTGTTACAGACGAGGAACAGGACTTGGGAATTATTATTTCAGATGATTTAAAACTTAGTAAACAATGTAGTAAGGCAGCGAGTAAGGCTAGCAGAATGCTTGGATGTATTGGTAGAGGTATTTGCAGCAGAAATAGTAAGGTTCTTATGCCACTTTATAGATCATTAGTTAGGCCTCATCTTGAGTATTGTGTGCAGTTCTGGAGGCCATATCTTCAGAAGGATATTAACAAACTTGAATCTGTGCAAAGGAGGGCTACCAAAATGGTACATGGTCTAAAAAATAAAACTTACCAGGATAGGCTCAATGACCTAAATATGTATAGCTTAGAGGAGAGAAGGGAAAGAGGTGATATGATAGCAACTTTCAAGTACATTAAAGGGTTTAGTAAAACTGAGGCTGTGGGTATTTTACATAAAATGGAAAATTCAAGAACAAGGGGTCATGAGCTCAAGCTAAAGGGTAGTAGATTCAGGAGTAATTTGAGGAAGCACTTCTTTACAGAAAGAGTGATTGATTTATGGAATAAACTTCCTCAAGAGGTAGTAGCAACAAACACTGTGGGGGACTTTAAAAATGCATGGGACAAGCATAGGGCTATCCTACGAACTAGATAAGTTTATACTGTTAGGTAAGGTGGGGCAGACTTGCTGGGCCTATGGCTCTTATCTGCCGTCAATATCTATGTTTCTATGTTTCTATCCATTACTTGTGGGATATTCTCCTCCCCCACAGGGAAAGGCAAGGAGAGCACACAGCAAGAGCTGTCCATATAGTCCCTCCCAGGCTCCGCTCCCCCAGTCATTCTCCTTGCCGCTCTGAACAAGTAGCATCTCCTTGGGGATGGTGAGAAGTTTGTGGTGTTAGTTGTAGTTTTTTATTCTTCTATCAAGAGTTTGTTATTTTAAAATAGTGCTGGTATGTACTATTTACTCTGAAACAGAAAGGGATGAAGATTTCTGTTTGTGAGAGGAAGATGATTTTAGCAGACAGTAACTAAAATCGTTTGCTGTTTCCACATATGACTGTTGAGCTGAGAGAACTTCAGTTGGGGGAAACAGTTAGCAGGCTCTTCTGCTTAAGGTATGACTAGCCATATTTCTAACAAGACTGTGTAATGCTGGAAGGCTGTCATTTCCCCTCATGGGGACCGGTAAGCCATTTTCTTAGTCTCAAACAGAATAAAGGGCTTATTATGGGCTATAAACTGGTAGACACTTTTAGGGGCTAAATCGATTGCTTTATTTAAGTATTATATGCAGTTTGAAGTTGTATTTCACACTTTTATAACATTGGGGAACGTTTTTAGCACCAGGCACTTACCTTCCCAGTCAGGAAGGGCCTTTCTCTGTAGTAGGCAGAGCCTCATTTTCGCGCCATTACTGTGCAGTTAATTTTGAGTTCAATACATGCAGCTGCATGTGTGAGGGTCTGGAATCCACTAAAAACGTTCCTAGAAGGCTTCATTTGGTATCATATACCCCCCTGGGATTGGTGAAGTTGCAGCAAAGGCTGTGGCTGGGACTGTAAGGGGGTTAAAATTAAAAACGGCTCTGGTTTCCACATTTTAAGGGTTAACAGCTTGAAAATTGGGGTGCAATACTTTGAATGTATTAAGACACTGTGGTGAAAATTTGGTAAAGATTGGATAATTCCTTCATAGTTTTTCACATATTCAGTAATAAAGTGTGCCCTGTTTAACATTTAAAGAGACAGTAACGGTTTTGTTTTAAAACGGTTTTTGTGCTTTATTAACCAGTTTAAGCCTGTTTAACATGTCTGTACCTTCAGATAGATCATGTTCTGTATGTATGGTAGCCAATGTGGTTCCCCATTCAAATATAGTGTGATAATTGTGCCATTGCGTCCAAACAAAGTAAGGACAGAACTGTCACAAATTGTAAAGTTGTCCAGGATGATTCCTCAGATGAAGGAAGGAGACATAGTTCTACATCATCTCCTTCTGTGTCTATACCAGTTATGCCCGCGCAGGCGACCCCTAGTACTTCTAGCGCGCCAATTCTTGTTACTATGCAGTAATTGACGGCAGTAATGGATAACTCCATAGCTAATATTTTATCCAAAATGCCAGCATTTCAGAGAAAGCGCGATTGCTCTGTTTTAAACACTGTAGAGCAGGAGGGCGCTGATGATAATTTTTCTGTCATACCCTCACACCAATCTGAATTGGCAGTGAGGGAGGGTTTGTCAGATGGGGAAATTTCTGATACAGGAAGAATTTCTCAGCAGGCAGAACCTGATGTTGTGACATTTAAATTTAAATTAGAGCATCTCCGCGCATTACTTAAGGAGGTACTATCTACTCTGGATGATTGTGACAATCTGGTCAACCCAGAAAAATTGTGCAAGATGGACAGTTCCTTGAGGTCCCGGTGCACCCTGATGCTTTTCCGATACCTAAACGGGTGGCGGACATAGTGAATAAGGAGTGGGAGAAGCCAGGCATACCTTTTGTCCCTCCTCCTATATTTAAGAAATTGTTCCCTATGGTTGACCCCAGGAAGGACACATGGCAAACAGTCCCTAAGGTCGAGGGGGAGTTTTCTACTCTAGCCAAGCGCATGACCATTCCTATTGAGGACAATTGTGCTTTCAAAGATCCTATGGATAAAAAATTGGAGGGTTTGCTTAAAAAGATTTTTGTACAGCAAGGTTACCTCCTTCAACCTATTTCGTGCATTATTCCTGTCACTACAGCGGCGTGGTTCTGGTTCGAGGAACTGGAAAAGTCGCTCAGTAGGGAGACTCCGTATGAGGAAGTCATGGACAGAATTTACGCACTTAAGTTAGCTAATTCCTTTATTTTAGACGCCGCTTTGCAGTTAGCGAGGTTAGCGGCAAAAAATTCAGGGTTTACAATTGTGGCGCGCAGAGCGCTCTGGCTAAAGTCTTGGTCGGCGGATGTATCTTCCAAGACAAAATTGCTTAATACCCCTTTCAAAGGTAAGACCCCTTTTGGGCCAGAATTGAAAGAGATTATTTCAGTCATCACTGGGGGAAAGGGCCATGCCCTGCCACAAGATAAACCTTTCAAGGCTAAGAATAAGTCCAATTTTCGTTCCTTTCGCAATTTCAGGAACGGACCGGCTTCCAACTCGGCAGTCTCTAGACAAGAGGGTAACGCTTCCCAGACTAAACCAGCTTGGAAATCAATGCAAGGCTGGAACAAGGGTAAACAGGCCAAGAAACCTGCTGCTGCTACCAAGACGGCATGGAGAGGTAGCCCCCGATCCGGAACCGGATCTAGTAGGGGGCAGACTCTCTCTCTTTGCTCAGGCTTGGGCAAGAGATGTTCAGGATCCCTGGGCACTAGAAATAGTCTCTCAGGGTTATCTTCTAGAATTCAAGGAACTACCCCCAAGGGGAAGGTTCCACATGTCTCACTTATCTTCAAACCAAGTAAAGAGACAGGCATTCTTACATTGTGTAGAAGACCTGTTAAAGATGGGAGTGATACTCCCAGTTCCAACTGTGGAACAAGGTCAGGGGTTTTACTCAAATCTGTTTGTAGTTCCCAAAAAAAAAAAAAAGAGGGAACTTTCAGACCAATTCTGGATTTAAAAATTCTAAACAAATTTCTCAGAGTGCCATCGTTCAAAATGGAAACTATTCGAACGATTTTACCTACAATCCAGGAGGGTCAATTTATGACTACCGTGGATCTAGAGGATGCGTATCTGCATATTCCTATCCACAAAGATCATCATAAGTTCCTAAGGTTCGCCTTTCTGGACAAACATTACCTATTGTGGCTCTCCCATTCGGACTAGCCACTGCTCCAAGGATTTTCACAAAGGTGCTCGGGTCCCTTCTAGCGGTTCTAAGACCCAGGGGCATTGCAGTGGCACCTTACTTGGATGACATCCTAATTCAAGCGTCGTCTCTTTCAAAGACAAAGGCTCACACATTGTTCTAGCCTTTCTCAGATCTCACGGGTGGTAGGTGAACATAGAAAAATGTTCCCCGTCTCCGTCAACAAGAGTCCCTTTCTTGGGAACAATAATAGATTCTTTAGAAATGAAGATTTTCCTGACAGATGTCAGAGAGTCAAAGCTTCTAAATGCTTGTCAAGTTCTTCACTCTGTTCTACGGCCTTCCATAGCTCAGTGCATGGAAGTAGTAGGGTTGATGGTTGCAGCAATGGACATAGTTCCTTTTGCGCGAATTCATCTAAGACCATTACAACTGTGCATGCTCAAACAGTGGAATGGGGACTATACAGACTTGTCTCCAGTGATTCAAGTAGATCAGAAGACCAGAGACTCACTCCGTTGGTGGCTGACTCAGGATCACCTGTCCCAGGGAATGAGCTTCCGCAGACCAGAGTGGGTCATTGTCACGACCGACGCCAGTCTATTAGGCTGGGGCGCGGTCTGGGATTCCCTGAAAGCTCAGGGTCTATGGTCTCGGGAAGAGTCTCTTCTCCCGATAAACATCCTGGAACTGAGAGCGATATTCAATGCTCTCCGGGCTTGGCCTCAACTAGCAAAGGCCAGATTCATAAGATTCCAATCAGACAACATGACGACTGTTGCTTACTTCAACCATCAGGGGGGAACAAGGAGTTCCCTGGTGATGAGAGACGTGACCAAGATCATCAAATGGGCGGAGGATCACTCCTACCACCTGTCTGCGATCCACATCCCAGGAGTGGAAAACTGGGAGGCGGATTATCTGAGTCGTCAGACCTTTCATCCGGGGGAGTGGGAACTCCACCCGGAGGTGTTTGCCCAGTTGACCCAATTATGGGGCATTCCAGACATGGATCTGATGGCGTCTCGTCAGAACTTCAAGGTTCCTTGCTACGGGTCCAGATCCAGGGATCCCAAGGCGACTCTAGTGGATGCATTAGTGGCGCCTTGGACTTTCAACCTAGCTTATGCGTTTCCACCGTTCCTTCTCATTCCCAGGCTGGTAGCCAGGATCAAACAGGAGAAGGCCTCAGTGATTTTGATAGCTCCTGCGTGGCCACGCAGGACTTGATATGCAGACCTGGTGAATATGTCATCGGCTCCACCATGGAAGCTACCATTGAGACAGGATCTTCTAGTACAAGGTCCATTCGAACATCCAAATCTAGTTTCTCTCCAGCTGACTGCTTGATTTTGTCTAAGCGTGGGTTTTCGGATTCTGTGATAGATACTCTGGTACAAGCCAGAAAACCTGTGACTAGAAAGATTACCATAAAATATGGAAAAGATATATCTGTTGGTGTGAATCCAAGGGATTCTCATGGAGTAAGATTAAAATTCCTAGGATCCTTTCCTTTCTCCAAGAAGGTTTGGATAAGGGATTATCAGCGAGTTCTCTAAAAGGACAGATTTCTGCTTTATCTGTCTTGTTACACAAACGACTGGCAGCTGTGCTAGATGTTCAAGCTTTTGTTCAGGCTTTGGTCAGGATCAAGCCTGTTTACAGACCCTTGACTCCTCCCTGGAGTCTAAATTTGGTTCTTTCAGTTCTTCAAGGGGTTCCGTTTGAACCCTTACATTCCATAGATATCAAGTTGTTATCTTGTAAAGTTCTGTTTTTGGTTGCTATTCTTCTGCATTATCTGCTCTGCAGTGTAATCCGCCCTTTCTGGTGTTCCATTCAGATAAGGTTGTTTTGCGTACTAAACCTGGTTTCCTTCCAAAGGTTGTTTCCAACAAGAATATTAACCAGGAAATAGTTGTGCCTTCTTTGTGTCCGAATCCAGTTTCAAAGAAGGAACGCTTGTTACACAATTTAGATGTAGTCCGTGCTTTAAAGTTCTATTTAGAAGCAACAAAGGATTTCAGACAAACGTCTTCTCTGTTTGTAGTTTATTCTGGCAAGAGGAGAGGTCAAAAAAGCTACTGCTACCTCTTTTTCCTTTTGGCTGAAAAGCATCATACAATTGGCTTATGAGACTGCCGGACGGCAGCCTCCTGAACGAATCACAGCTCACTCTACTAGGGCTGTGGCTTCCACATGGGCCTTCAAGAACGAGGCTTCTGTTCATCAGATATGTAAGGCAGCGACCTGGTCTTCTCTGCACTCTTTGTCCAAATTCTACAAATTTGATACTTTTGCTTCTTCGGAGGCTATTTTTGGGAGAAAGGTTTTGCAAGCCGTGGTGCCTTCTGTTTAGGTAACCTGATTTGCTCCCTCCCTTCATCCGTGTCCTAAAGCTTTGGTATTGGTTCCCACAAGTAATGGATGACACCGTGGACCGGACACACCAATGTTGGAGAAAACAGAATTTATGCTTACCTGATAAATTACTTTCTCCAACGGTGTGTCTGGTCCACGGCCCGCCCTGGTTTTTTAATCAGGTTTGAAGAATTTCTTTCTCTATACACTACAGTCACCACGGCACACTATAGTTTCTCCTTTTTTTCTCCTAACCGTCGGTCGAATGACTGGGGGGCGGAGCCTGGGAGGGACTATATGGACAGCTCTTGCTGTGTGCTCTCCTTGCCTTTCCCTGTGGGGGAGGAGAATATCCCACAAGTAATGGATGACACCGTGGACCGGACACACCGTTGGAGAAAGTAATTTATCAGGTAAGCATAAATTCTGTTTTTGGTGTAGACTGTCCCTTTAAAGCACCACTTGAGACCAACAGAGCACTGCTGGTCCTAACATGGAAACTGACGCTGATCCAATCAGCCGTGCTAGTTGTACGACACCAGTGATAACATTATATGCACTAATGATTTGTTCTTTTTGTTACTATAATGCCCCTTTATCATGTGCATAGGTTATTTCTTTCATTCTTTTTTTAAGTTTAATCTTTAAATAAGTTACATTTATTGTAAGTTTTGTTTGCATATCTCTTGATGAGAAATATTGGACCATACGAGACTTTCCATTACAATCTATTGTTAAAGTCTTCTATGCTTTTGCCTGGCTCAACTACTTAAAGTGAAGGTAAATCTCAGTGTTTTTGAAACACTAGCTAGGATTTACCAATGTAACAAATAAAGGAGAGCTTCAGTCATGAAGTATAAAATACTTCATGCTGAAAGTTCCTTTATTTGTCTGAAGCGTTCGCCGCGCAGAGCTCCTCAGGCAGCCCACGGCAGCACACTATTTTGTTGTGAGGTGACATTTACACCTCTTAGCCAATAGCTGTTTGGCCAGCTGCATTATGCCAGATAGCCCACACGCTATTGGCTAAGATTACCTCACAGCAAAATAGTGGGCTGCCCGAGGCACTCAGCGTGGTGAACACTTCAGACAAATAAAGGAACTTTCAGCATAACGTATTTTATAATTTATGACTAAAAGTCCCCTTTATTTGTTCCACTGGTAAATCCCAGCAAATGCTAGGATTTACTATCACTTTAAATTCAGAATTGATACTTTGTATCATTATATTCTCATATGAAATCTTTGAAGATTTAATAAATGGACATAAAGATATGCATTAAATAGTGCTTAGTATCACTTTTCTACATTATTGACCTCCTTTATAGAATTAGCAGCGATATTCTCAAGAAAATAATAAAAAGAAACTATTAGCTTAAATTACTTTTTATTCTAAATGTGTCAGTCTGGGGCAAGCTCCATATTATATATTTTCTAAGGTACCATCATCTCAAAAAGCAACACTGGATGTACGGAGTATTTAATCATACTTCAAGAAAGGGAACATATTAGAATGTATTGTTAACTCACAGGACTGATGAACACATTTTAGAAAATATTAAAACTAAAATATATTAATGTACTATGCATAATTAGACACTTCAGATGAGCAATGATTTAGCAAGGTAAATGCCACAAAAGCACTTAACCTACCCTAAACCAGAATAACTAGATTAACTCAAAGCCTGTGAGTTGCAGATGGGGAAAGGAGGAGTTTTAAAGGTGGAGTAGTGTAAGCTAGAGATGTGAGAGATAGATAAAACTGAGGGCAGCAGGGGGGAACTTCTGGGCAGCGGCCATGAGCAGTCGCCTAGCCGTATGCTGCTGCAGCTTTTTTTTATTTACTTTAAAATAGCAACATCTCTTTTTAGATGCTTGATCCGTATAACTCTAAAAACCTACTCTACATTTTGCAGCAAATACTGAACATAAAAGCGTGAGAATAGCTGTTGGCATCGGCGCCTGGAGCCGTTTCAAGACCTCGGCCTCATTCAACCCCCCGGCAGGGCGCCTTTGCCCTGTCGTTAAGCAGCACAACTTATATATTTTAACATCTATTGCCGCTACATCTTTTGAGGATTTAAGGGATTACACTGCTTATCATTTACAAAATGGAAACATTCGGCAGAGACTTTGTTGAGGCTTTGGCGCACTTGCTGGACCTACATTTTCAGCACCTCATAGCCAGCGTAACTGCAGCATGGTGTCCCGCGCCATATCAACCACGGAGCGAAGAGCTACTGGGGCAGGTAAACTTACAGATCCCACTTATTGAAATGGACTGCAAAGTGATTAGTCACTCGAACAAGCTGTGTATGACCGAGCACCCAGTTAGAGATGGAGAGCAGCGAGTACTCCCGGAGCGACAGGTAATTCAGGCTGAGGATCATTCAACCATTTCCGAGACTAGCTCTGCTTCAGACCTCTCTGAGGTTACACTACAGGCGAAAGCCTCTATAGAAGTATGCAGCATTCTCATCACCTCATGTGTGATTGTTCCGCCGCAAGAAGTCAGGTCTTCAAAGCTGGACTTTGGGCAATTGCCTCTGCAGACTTAGAGCCATCTGAAGCCGATGGAGGCGATGACATGCTACTAACCTATAGACTCTACTTACAGGCTATATCATTCCACTTGGGTATTTATGCCCTGAAAATGGGAATAGGTTAAATGCGACACTAATTGGAGGTTCTTACCGTCTTCACTCCAACCTATATGAAAATGGTGAGCCCTGCTGGAACAACTGTGACTGTTCATCTCTTTTATAGCTAATAAGGGACTTCCTATCTGATTTCTGAGCCCTACAGATCTGTGATGTAGTTATTTTCTTTTTTTTTTTTGTGTGGGTTGGTGGCAGCACTAACATATTTCTTTATGCATTATGGCTAGCTACAGATTTACCATTGTTGCCTTGGTTTAGTCTCACTAAATTTTCTCCTGTTAAGTGTGGTCAGTCCACGGGTCATCATTACTTCTGGGATATTAACTCCTCCCCAACAGGAAGTGCAAGAGGATCACCCAAGCAGAGCTGCTATATAGCTCCTCCCCTCTACGTCACACCCAGTCATTCTCTTGCACCCAACTAATAGATAGGATGTGTGAGAGGACTGTGGTGATTATACTTAGTTTTTATATCTTCAATCAAAAGTTTGTTATTTTAAAACAGCACCGGAGTGTGTTGTTCCTTCTCAGGTAGAATTTGAAGAAGAATCTACCTGAGTTTTTGGATGATTTTAGCCGGCGTAGCTAAAATTCATTTTGCTGTTCTCGGCCATTCTGAGGAGTGAGGTAAACTTCAGATCAGGGGACAGCGGGCAGGTTCACCTGCAAAGAGGTATGTTGCAGTATATTATTTTCTGAGGAATGGAATTGACTGAGAAAATGCTGCCAATACCAATATAATGTAAGTTCAGCCTTAAATGCAGTAGTAGCAACTGGTATCAGGCTGTTTATGTATATATGTGTACACTTCAGTATTCTGGGGAATGGCACTTCTCTGGGTAATACTATATGCATATAATCTTTAGCCTTACTTGCAGTGGGAATGTCTAGCAACAGGCTGTTTAATGACATTTCATGATATTTAATTTTAAACGTTTTTGCTGGCATGCTAAATTGTTTAAATATCTGAGGTACTGGGTGAAAAATTGTTTTTGGGCACTGTTTTTCCACTTGGCTGTCATTTATTTTAATTTGAGACAGTTTACTGAACTTCCCTCACTGCTGTGGGTGAGGATGAGGGGCCTATTTTGGCGCTTTTGCTACGCATCAGAAATTCAGTCAAAAGTCTTTTTCTCTTCCTGCATGATCCGGATCGTCTCTACAGAGCTCAAGGGTCTTCAAAAATTATTTTGAGGGAGGTAATCACTCACAGCAGACCTGTGAGATTGTGCTTTGACTGTGATAAAAAACGTTTATGTTTTGTACATTTGTTTCTCTGCTATTAAGGGTTAGTTATCCATTGCTAATGGGGGCAATCCTTTGCTAAATTTATGCTTTTACTGGGAAAAATCTGATTGTTATAATTTTTCCGGTTCCTTATTATTAAACTGTCATAATTTTTTTCTGTGCTTCTTAAAGGCACAGTGCGTTTTTCATATTACTTGTAATTTGAGTGAAAAGTAGTTCCAAGCTTGCTAGTTTAATTGCTAGTTTGTTAAACATGTCTGACTCAGAGGAATATCTCTGTGCTATATGTGCAAAAGCCAAGGAGGAGCCCAATAGAAATTTATGTACTAATTGCATTGATGCTACTTTGAATAAGAGTCATTCTGTACAAATTGAACATCATTCACCAAACAACGAGGGGGAAGTTATGCCGACTAACTTGCCTCACGTGTCAGTACCTGCATCTCCCGCTCGGGAGGTGCGTGATATTGTAACGCCGAGTACTTCAGGGCGGCCATTACAAATCACACTACAGGACATGGCTAATGTTATGACTGAAGTTTTGTCTAAATTACCAGAACTTAGAGGTAAGCGAGATCACTCTGGGGTGCGAACAGAGTGCGCTGATAATATTAGGGCCATGTCAGATACTGCGTCACAATTTGCAGAACATGAGGACGGAGAGCTTCATTCTGCAGGTGACGGATCTGATCCAAATAAACTGGATTCAGACATTTCAAATTTTAAGTTTAAGCTGGAAAACCTCCGTGTATTACTAGGGGAGGTCTTAGCGGCTCTGAATGATTGTAACACAGTTGCAATACCAGAGAAAATGTGTAGGTTGGATAAATATTTTGTGGTACCGTCGAGTACTGACGTTTTTCCAATACCTAAGAGACTTACTGAAATTGTTACTAAGGAGTGGGATAGACCCGGTGTGCCTTTCTTACCCCCTCCTATATTCAGAAAGATGTTTCCAATAGACACCACTACACGGGACTTATGGCAAACGGTCCCTAAGGTGGAGGGAGCAGTTTCTACTTTAGCTAAGCGTACCACTATCCCGGTGGAGGATAGCTGCGCCTTTTCAGATCCAATGGATAAAAAATTAGAGGGTTACCTTAAGAAAATGTTTGTTCAACAAGGTTTTATATTGCAACCCCTTGCATGCATTGCGCCTGTCACGGCTGCAGCAGCATTTTGGTTTGAGTCTCTGGAAGAGACCCTTGAATCAGCTCCATTAGATGAGATTACACACAAGCTTAAAACCCTTAAGCTAGCTAATTCATTTATTTCTGATGCCGTAGTACACTTAACTAAACTTACGGCTAAGAATTCCGGATTCGCCATTCAAGCACGCAGAGCGCTGTGGCTAAAATCCTGGTCAGCTGATGTTACTTCTAAATCTAAATTACTTAACATACCTTTCAAAGGGCAGACCTTATTCGGGCCCGGTTTGAAGGAAATTATCGCTGACATTACAGGAGGTAAAGGCCATGCCCTGCCTCAAGACAGAGCCAAACCTAGGGCTAAACAGTCTAATTTTCGTGCCTTTCGTAACTTCAAGACAGGAGCAGCATCAACTTCCTCTGCACCAAAACAGAAAGGAGCTGTTGCTCGATACAGACAAGGCTGGAAACCTAACCAGTCCTGGAACAAGGGCAAGCAGGCCAGAAAACCTGCTGCTGCCCCTAAGACAGCATGAAGTGAGGGCCCCCGATCCGGAAACGGATCTAGTGGGGGGCAGACTCTCTCTCTTCGCCCAGGCTTGGGCAAGAGATGTCCAGGATCCCCCAAAAGGGAGATTTCATCTTTCAAGGTTGTCAACAAACCAGATAAAGAAAGAGGCGTTTCTACGCTGTTTACAAGATCTTTTACTAATGGGAGTGATCCATCCGGTTCCGCGGTCGGAACACGGACAAGGGTTTTACTCAAATCTGTTTGTGGTTCCCAAGAAAGAAGGAACCTTCAGACCAATCTTGGATTTAAAGATCCTAAACAAATTCCTAAGAGTTCCATCGTTCAAAATGGAAACTATTCGGACAATCTTACCCATGATCCAAAAGGGTCAGTACATGACCACAGTGGATTTAAAGGATGCCTACCTTCATATACCGATTCACAAAGATCATTACCGGTATCTAAGGTTTGCCTTCCTAGACAGGCATTACCAGTTTGTAGCTCTTCCATTCGGGTTGGCTACGGCTCCAAGAATCTTCACAAAGGTTCTGGGCTCTCTTCTGGTGGTGCTAAGGCCGCGAGGAATTTAGGTGGCTCCGTACCTAGATGACATTCTGATACAAGCGTCAAGCTTTCAAACTGCCAGGTCTCATACAGAGTTAGTACTGGCATTTCTAAGGTCGCATGGGTGGAAGGTGAACGTAGAGAAGAGTTCTCTCTTACCACTCACAAGGGTTCCCTTCTTGGGGACTCTTATAGACTCTGTAGAAATGAAGATTTACCTGACAGAAGACAGGTTAACAAAGCTTCAAAATGCTTGCCGTGTCCTTCATTCCATTCAACACCCGTCAGTGGCTCAATGCATGGAGGTAATCGGCTTAATGGTGGCGGCAATGGACATAGTACCCTTTGCACGCCTACATCTCAGACCGCTGCAATTATGCATGCTAAGTCAGTGGAATGGGGATTACTCAGATTTGTCCCCTACTCTGAATCTGGATCAAGAGACCAGAAATTCTCTTCTATGGTGGCTTTCTCGGCCACATCTGTCCAGGGGGATGCCATTCAGCAGACCAGATTGGACAATTGTAACAACAGACGCCAGCCTACTAGGTTGGGGCGCTGTCTGGAATTCCCTGAAGGCTCAGGGATCATGGACTCAGGAGGAGAGTCTCCTTCCAATAAACATTCTGGAATTGAGAGCAGTTCTCAATGCCCTTCTGGCTTGGCCTCAGTTAACAACTCGGGGGTTCATCAGGTTTCAGTCGGACAAAATCACGACTGTAGCTTACATCAACCATCAAGGAGGGACAAGAAGCTCCCTAGCGATGATGGAAGTATCAAAGATAATTCGCTGGGCAGAGTCTCACTCTTGCCACCTGTCAGCGATCCACATTCCTGGAGTGGAGAACTGGGAGGCGGATTTCCTAAGTCGTCAGACTTTTCATCCGGGGGAGTGGGAACTTCATCCGGAGGTCTTTGCCCAAATACTTCGACTTTGGGGCAAACCAGAGATAGATCTCATGGCGTCTCGCCAGAACGCCAAGCTTCCTTGTTACGGGTCCAGGTCCAGGGACCCGGGAGCGGTCCTGGTGGATGCTTTGACAGCACCTTGGACCTTCGGGATGGCCTATGTGTTTCCACCCTTCCCGATGCTTCCTCGATTGATTGCCAGGATCAAACAGGAGAGAGCATCAGTGATTCTAGTAGCGCCTGCGTGGCCACGCAGGACCTGGTATGCAGATCTAGTGGACATGTCATCCTGTCCACCTTGGTCTCTGCCTCTGAGACAGGACCTTCTAATTCAGGGTCCTTTCAAACATCAAAATCTAATTTCTCTGAAGCTGACTGCTTGGAAATTGAACGCTTGATTTTATCAAAGCGTGGTTTTTCGGAGTCAGTTATTGATACCTTAATACAGGCTAGGAAGCCTGTTACCAGAAAGATTTACCATAAAATATGGCGTAAATACTTACATTGGTGCGAATCCAAGAGTTACTCATGGAGTAAAGTTAGGATTCCTAGGATATTGTCTTTTCTACAAGAAGGTTTAGAAAAGGTTTTATCTGCTAGTTCCTTAAAGGGACAGATCTCAGCTCTGTCCATTCTTTTACACAAGCGTCTGTCAGAAGTTCCAGACGTTCAGGCTTTTTGCCAGGCTTTGGCCAGGATTAAGCCTGTGTTTAAAACTGTTGCTCCACCATGGAGCTTAAATTTAGTTCTTAACGTTTTACAGGGTGTTCCGTTTGAACCCCTTCATTCCATTGATATCAAGCTGTTATCTTGGAAAGTTCTGTTTTTAATGGCTATTTCCTCGGCTCGTAGAGTCTCTGAGTTATCAGCCTTACATTGTGATTCTCCGTATCTGATTTTTCATTCAGATAAGGTTGTTCTGCGTACTAAACCTGGGTTCTTACCTAAGGTTGTCACTAACAAGAATATCAATCAAGAGATTGTTGTGCCATCATTGTGTCCGAATCCTTCTTCAAAGAAGGAACGACTTCTGCACAATCTAGATGTAGTCCGTGCCCTGAAATTTTATTTACAGGCAACTAAAGATTTTCGCCAAACTTCTTCCCTGTTTGTCGTTTATTCTGGACAGAGGAGAGGTCAAAAAGCTTCTGCTACCTCTCTCTCTTTTTGGCTTCGTAGCATAATACGTTTAGCCTATGAGACTGCTGGACAGCAGCCTCCTGAAAGAATTACAGCTCATTCCACTAGAGCTGTGGCTTCCACTTGGGCCTTTAAGAATGAGGCCTCTGTTGAACAGATTTGCAAGGCTGCAACTTGGTCTTCTCTTCATACTTTTTCCAAATTTTACAAATTTGACACTTTTGCTTCTTCGGAGGCTGTTTTTGGGAGAAAGGTACTTCAGGCAGTGGTTCCTTCCGTATAAAGATCCTGCCTGTCCCTCCCGTCATCCGTGTACTTTAGCTTTGGTATTGGTATCCCAGAAGTAATGATGACCCGTGGACTGACCACACTTAACAGGAGAAAACATAATTTATGCTTACCTGATAAATTCCTTTCTCCTGTAGTGTGGTCAGTCCACGGCCCGCCCTGTTTTTTATGGCAGGTCTAAATTTTTAAATTATACTCCAGTCACCACTGCACCCTATAGTTTCTCCTTTCTCGTTTGGTTCTTGGTCGAATGACTGGGTGTGACGTAGAGGGGAGGAGCTATATAGCAGCTCTGCTTGGGTGATCCTCTTGCACTTCCTGTTGGGGAGGAGTTAATATCCCAGAAGTAATGATGACCCGTGGACTGACCACACTACAGGAGAAAGGAATTTATCAGGTAAGCATAAATTATGTTTTTTTGCTATAACATGTCATATAAGTAAGGGGTAACTACTATAACTCAAGTTACAACATCGCTACTTTGATAATCCCATTTCTCCTTATTCCATACTGGACAAGTTATTGACCTCATAGTTTTTAGCCAACAATGCTCTTAGAAGTCCTCTGGTTTGTATCTATTAACCTCCTAAGTTGCTAGGTAGTGTCCTGTCGGCGGCCGAGGTGGGGCAGGGCACCTTATTTATCTTATTTATCTTAATATAAATAAGAGGTAAGTGCTCATTTTACTCTTAATATTTTTCTCTCTGAAGAGCTATTCATCTATTACTAATTATTGTAGAAGGGTCACGCATATGCATTGCGCTCAATCAGCACTCTAGAAGTTAGTGAGCTGCACCTCTTCACCAGTAAATTAAATGTTAAACGCTAATTTATTTTACAGTTAATGACCCACAACAACACTCCTAATGGCTTTCCTATCCCATGTTCTATTAAATATAGCTGAGAAATCCCTATACCATTAGGTGTTTTGAACAGGTAGATTTTACTGTTATGTGTATATAGTTTGACGCAGCGTAAATAGAACTTACCTATGTATATCAAATGATATTCTCAAACCCATCTAGTCTCCATTATAACTTATAAAGTAGTTCCACTCAGCTACCTTTTATTTATATATATATATATACTACTGCCAGTCTGCTACTTGCATATTTTAAACTGGTGTCTCTCCACTGTTCTATCCCCAAGATAGCGGGTAACCTCTTGATTGATAAGATGAGCTGCCAAGTTGTACTACCCTTAAGGTTAACCCCTGTAATCCCCTCCTCGTTTTGAGCCCTTGTTTTTTAGTAGCGGCTACATATACCATAAAAATGTTACAGAAATAAACTAAAACTCTGAGGTACAGAAAATGAGATCCACAAGTGGTCTCTTCTGAGTCAAGGCAACCTTCTGTAAGTGCCATTTAACACACATGGTGTAGGGTCCAAGAGAGGCCTTTCCAGATAAATAATAAGGTTTACAATTTTTATTGGCATGCTGTAGAACTGTTTTTAGCAACTATTAACATTTTAGGCTCCATGTTATGGATATAGCAGACATTGTTTATTACATATGCAAGTTTCTTATACAACTCTTATGATAAATCTTGTTAACTTGGAATTCATCTATATAGTACTGTAATATTATGTCTCTTTGCCAAAACTTAATTACTTGATAGGTATACCCAGGAACCTTGCCTTAATATGTGTGTTTCTTCTTACAGTATTTGTAAATATTATTGACTCCATGACATGGACTTAGAAGTCATTGTTTATTGCATATGCAAACCCAATATGTAAATCTTATGATAAACCCTGTTTACTTGGAATATACTTCTATAATGTTATGATACTACATTTCCCATGATGCTTAGGCACTCTGAAGTCCAATTGACCATTATGGGAAATGTAGTTCTGAAACATCTGAAGTGCCAAGGTTCTCCATCACTGCCATAGGTTGTACATTGTTTTATTTTTTTCTTTCATGAGCTTTATATCCTATATAATTGCAAGGCAACTAACAGTGACAGGAAAGTCAAAACTAAACTTGCATGATTCAGATAGAGCATGTAATTTTAAGACATTTTTAAATTTACTTCTATTTTCAAATGTGCTTTTTACTCTTGGTTTCCCTTATTGAAAAAGAATACACACATGTGCTACGCTAGTGTAAGCTAGCTGCTGATTGGTGCCTGCACACATTTGTCTCTTGTGATTGGCTAACTAGATGTGTTCAGCTAGCTGCCAGTAGTGCAATGCTGTTCCAAATTTGATAATAGAAGTAAACTGTAAAGTTGTTTGAAATGGTATGTTCTATATGAATCATGAAAAAAATGGGTTTCCTGTCCCTTTAATTGATTGCCAAAGAAAATAATGTTAATTTTTTGATAATTTTAGAACATTTTCTTCCCAATGTTACCAGGAGACACATTTTATGTTTTTGTTTTTTTTTAAAATATTTTTTTATTGAGGTTTAGCTTTCAGATACATATATATCAAAAACGTCGTACAATGCTATAATCAACAGCACAGTAATAGAGTACAACATATTAAACTTGAGAGTACACATTATTCATGCGTATAATATGGTATGAGTATAAATAAAAAACCTCATTTTTTACAATACATTAATCCCTTTATACAAAAAGGTCCAAATAACAAGCAATACTTTCCCCCTTTTGGAGCAAAACAGCCACTTTTGGACTGTAGACCATTCAGTATATGTAACATGGGGGGTACAAGGGATATGAAATATAGAAAATGCTTTTTTATAGGAACCATCATTAAAGACATACAGTATAACACAATGCCTATTATAACATTAGTATATATAACGTTAATTATGAACTGTGAAGTTAAGAGTAACCGGCAATGGAGTTAATTATATATAAACTAAGGGGGAACAGAATACCATACCAGATATATATCCAGCAACGATTGCCAACTAACTTTAAAGTTTATATACACACTACAAGTGTACCTAAAAGGGAACTTAGCCCCAATATATATTCTCACATCTTGACAGGCATTAATTAGATAATAGCTTAGGATTAAACTTATATATTAGTACTGTTAACCTCATGGCGAAATGTTCCCCCATTTAACCACCGCCAACAATATAGGATATACTGGGGTTTCAAATGCTCTAGAGGCAGAGCATAAAGGGCTATAAGACAGGGGTCATCTGCAATTTACGCTCAGGATAACCTAGGTGGTATAGTTTTGGGGCTGAGAACTAAAGGGTACCTTAGTCTAAAAAACATATGTATAGCACATCGTAGCAATAGTATTTAGTGGCACAAACAAAGAAATACATCCAAAGTAGCTCTATGTATAGGAGGTTAATATATCGAGCGTGAGGGTGTAAAACTGTGAACCTTATGGTGAGATAATAAACTATCACCAGCATTAATAAATATTATGAAGAATTTAATGATCCGTGGAGATAGCAGGGAAAACTCTACCGCACACAACTTATACAATTTACACTAAGGGGAGCTTAGTTGATATGACTATCTTAGTTGGAATTTGAGACTAAAGTGTAAATTAGCCTTATCAAGCACGTTGCAGACATTAAGAACATCCTATTGGTAGTATTTAATTGCATGACCAAGAGAACGGAAATGGGAAACATTGATGTGGGTGCAAGTTAATATATCAAGTCACATACAGTATGAGCAATAATCTAATTTATCTAATTGGCCAGCAGTGTCTTTTAATTGGAAATTTATCTTGATGAGTTATATCATACCACAACTTTAAAACATAACAAACTTAGACTCTAGTAGGGATGCTTCTTAGTGAAGGTAAAAGTTCACCATAACGGTATTACAATTTTGCAATCCCAGTCTTGTGGTATGGAATAGTCTCTGTCTCCTGCTTAACCCACTCCGTGTCGATCATCCCGGGTGTCAGAGAATGCATCGATAGTGTGGTGTCCTGCAAAAGAGATTTGCCGGCCCCATAGGCTCAATGTGATCGATATGATTTGTCTCTCAGGGAAACAACCTAGTTCTGCTCCCAGATTACCCCTAGGGAGAACTAAAGTTGCAGATCCACATCGGGTGACAGTCTCACGGTGAAGAAATGTAATCTCCGGCACCTTAGAACATGAGTCTCCTCTATGTTTGCCTCCTCTCTCATCGGAGGCCAGAAGGGAACGAGCAAGATCGGCCCCACTAATAATGTAAGGGAGCTCCGGTGTTGGGGGTGTAAAGGTTGTCCTCCTCTCAAAATCCATGCTAACTGTTCCAGAGATGTTGAACCGGGAGGGGTGATCCTGCATTGAGCCAGGGAGAGTCTCCATTTCCCCTGCAGACAGCAGTGGTGTTTGAGCGGTCAGTGGCAGAGCAGGAGAGTTAAGTAGGGCTACTGCAGGTACAGTTCTCTCAGCCTGGGGTGCCGGGACATCAATGTGACTATCAGAGATTGCCCTCAAGCAGTCCATCTGGGGGCATAAAGTGGGGGCTTCTTCACGAGGTAGGTCTGCCTAGGGGAGGAAAAGACCAC
Source organism: Bombina bombina (assembly GCF_027579735.1). Taxonomy (NCBI): domain Eukaryota; kingdom Metazoa; phylum Chordata; class Amphibia; order Anura; family Bombinatoridae; genus Bombina; species Bombina bombina. The sequence goes on from NC_069500.1 coordinate 210,789,091, forward strand.
CATATATATATATATATATATATATATATATATATATATATATATATATATATAAAATGTTGGTTAATAGATATAGATATATACCCTACCATTTACCAGTCTGGGAAAAACGTTTCTAATTCACAGTGAGACAGATTTAAAAAAAAAAAACATGATGTCTTACTACTATTGTATTGTTGAGTGATGAGGTACACCTGTTCATATTATATATATATATATATATATATATATATATACACTCAAATTAAATGTAAAGTGTCTAGTAGAGAGTAGTTTTATTTTTCCAACAATGGCATAATTCAATGCATTAAAAACATATCATTCAAGTTCACAGATATAAAAGCAGCACTTTTACCTTGACATATTTGTAACACTTCCACATTAGGCAGCCATATTCTCTTTAAAAAAGCTGGCTGGAGTGATTTGGCCTCACCTTCCATGCCTAATCATACTACAACAATTCTCCAGCAGTTAGATGGAAAATTCCATTCTAAAATATTGAGCATATAAGTTTCTTATTTTTAGGTTCAAAATAGTATTTCACTCATACAGGTATACCCCGCTCATACAGCGGGTTAGGGACCGGAGCCCCGCTGTAAAGTGAAAACCGCCTTAAAGTGAAACAAGGCAGTTTTAGCTTTCTTTTCAGTGTTTAAAATCTTGAAAACATGTTTGAACTAACATATTTAGGGGTGCAATAGTGCTATGTTTAGTTTAACACTAGCACAGCAAGTATTCAATTAGGATTCAATAAATACTGTACCTGTAAAATTGTGACAATTACTGTAGTAAAATTTGCCAGACTATAGCACTGAGAAACAGATTGCACTGCAATGCTATAAACAGAGTGAACTAAGCATAAACAAATGGTGCCAGTCACTTTTCTAGCAATCTCACGATGATTATAGCACTGTTTCAAAATCCTTGGAGGTTGAACTTCAGCTCCACAAAGCGCTGTATTAGCGAATCGCTGTAAAGTGAAGCGCTGTAAAGTGAGGTATACCTGTACCCATGATGTTACTTTGTTTAGCCCCGTAACTGCTGAGCAATTTCCACCCCTGTGCTGAGCTGTTTTGGAGTTTTTAGACACTGATCACATTGTAGGCTGTTGTAGGCCATTTTTCAGTGCGAAACCCCCTGAAGATATATATGTTTCTCTTGCAAGGTGTATCCAGTCCACGGCTTCATCCTTTACTTGTGGGATATTCTCATTCCCTACAGGAAGTGGCAAAGAGAGCACACAGCAGAGCTGTCCATATAGCTCCCCCTCTAGCTCCACCCCCCAGTCATTCTCTTTGCCGGCTCTAAGCACTAGGGTCTCTCTACGGGAGGGTAAAGTGAATGTGGTGTTAGAGGTATTTGCCCAGCTGACTCAGCTATGGGGCACTCCAGAATTGGATCTGATGGCGTCCCGTCAGCACGCCAAACTTCCTCTCTACGGGTCCAGGTCCCGGGACCCCAAGGCGGTATTGATAGATGCTCTAGCAGCGCCTTGGTCCTTCAATCTGGCTTATGTTTTTCCACCGTTTCCTCTCCTCCCGTGTCTGGTCGCCAGAATCAAGCAGGAAAAGGCTTTGATGATTCTGATAGCGCCTGCGTGGCCACGCAGGACTTGGTATGCAGACCTAGTGGACATGTCATCTGTCCCACCATGGACACTGCCAATGAGGCAGGATCTTCTAATACAGGGTCCGTTCAAGCATTCAAATCTAGTTTCTCTACGTCTGACTGCTTGGCGATTGAACGCTTAATTCTATCAAAGCGTGGGTTCTCTGAGTCAGTTATAGATACTCTGATTCAGGCTAGAAAGCCTGTCACCAGGAAAATCTACCATAAGATATGGCGGAAATATCTTTGTTGGTGTGAATCCAAGGGTTACTCATGGAGTAAGATTAGGATTCCCAGGATATTGTCCTTTTTCCAAGAAGGATTGGAGAAAGGTTTGTCAGCTAGTTCCTTAAAAGGACAAATATCCGCTCTGTCTATCCTTTTACACAAGCGTCTGGCAGAGTTACCAGACGTTCAAGCGTTTGCTCAGGCTTTAGTCAGAATTAAGCCTGTCTATAAACCTGTGGCTCCGCCATGGAGTCTAAATCTAGTTCTTTCAGTTCTTCAAGGGGTTCCGTTTGAACCTTTACATTCCATAGATATTAAGTTGTTATCTTGGAAAGTTTTGTTTTTAGTAGCTATCTCTTCTGCTCGAAGAGTTTCAGAATTATCTGCCTTACAGTGCGATTCACCTTACCTGGTGTTCCACGCAGATAAGGTAGTTTTGCGTACCAAGCCTGGTTTTCTTCTTAAAGTTGTTTCTAACAAGAATATTAACTAGGAAATAGTTGTTCCTTCTCTGTGTCCTAATCCTTCTTCGAAGAAGGAACGTCTGTTACACAATCTTGATGTAGTTCGTGCTTTAAAGTTCTATTTACAAGCAACTAAGGATTTCAGACAAACATCTTCCTTGTTTGTTATCTATTCTGGTAAGAGGAGAGGTCAGAAAGCGACTGCTACCTCTTTTTCCTTTTGGCTGTAAAGCATCATCCGTTTGGCCTATGAGACTGCTGGCCAGCAGCCTCCTGAAAGAATTACTGCTCATTCTACCAGAGCAGTGGCTTCCACATGGGCTTTCAAAAATGAGGCTTCTGTTGAACAGATTTGTAAGGCAGCGACTTGGTCTTCACTGAATACTTTTGCCAAATTTTACAAATTCGATACTTTTGCTTCTTCGGAGGCTATTTTTGGGAGAAAGGTTTTGCAAGCAGTGGTGCCTTCTGTTTAAGGTAACTGTCTTGTTCCCTCCCTTCATCCGTGTCCTAAAGCTTTGGTATTGGTATCCCACAAGTAAAGGATGAAGCCGTGGACTGGATACACCTTGCAAGAGAAAACAGAATTTATACTTACCTGATAAATTACTTTCTCTTGCGGTGTATCCAGTCCACGGCCCGCCCTGGCATTTAAGTCAGGTAAAAGATTTTTTTTGTTTAAACTACAGTCACCACTGCACCCTATGGTTTCTCCTTTTTCTTCCTAACCTTTGGTCGAATGACTGGGGGGTGGAGCTAGAGGGGGAGCTATATGGACAGCTCTGCTGTGTGCTCTCTTTGCCACTTCCTGTAGGGAATGAGAATATCCCACAAGTAAAGGATGAAGCCGTGGACTGGATACACCGCAAGAGAAAGTAATTTATCAGGTAAGCATAAATTCTGTTTTTTCAGCAGACCCAGCAGATTCAAACTTTACTTTATGTATATATCATGACATGTATGTGGAAAAATTAAAAAATGTATGCTTACCTGATAAATTTCTTTCTTTCCTGGCATGGAGAGTCCACCAATCCATTCCAATTACTAGTGGGAATTCAACTTCTGGCCACCAGGAGGCGGCAAAGAACACCCCAGCAGAGCTGTTAAGTATCACTCCTACTTCCCATAATCCCCAGCAGTGGCGGTTCTACATGGGGGCCTACAGGGGCTAGTGCCCCTATAAAAATGTCCCTAGCCCCCCTGTGTCCCCCCCCCCTGAGCTGGCTACTGAGCTGACTGAATAATATGCATACGGGGACAGGCCCAGGGGGACGCCAGATCTAGCATTTTTTATGCATGATGATGGGCAGGGTCACGAGGCAGCTGGGCTAATGTGGGCACTACTGGCACTAGATCAGTAGTGAGTATGGCTGCCAGCCGAAACGCATATACTGTTTATCCTTTTGTTTTATACCTGATTAGCTCCTCTATGGAATTTTAACATTTACCCAATAAATGTTACGTTTTATTTATTGACTTTGCTGTTTCTATCCTCCATTTGGTTGAAGCACTACTGGCACTAGTCTGGGCAGTTCAGAGAGCTTGACAGAGAGAAAGACTCATTGTCACTGCGTCACGTGCACAGTCTGAGTCTGACTGTCAGTCAGTGACGTGAGAGGCTGGATGCGGGCGGCTCAGGCAGTGGAGCAGCCTGTCAGTGAGGAAACACATGTGAGGATGCTGGCGCCTTGTGACTGTACTTGTGTCACTCACACACTACCTATGATTTTGAAATAGAGGCTGAGGCAGCCTCAGCCACATGAGGGACCCTGCAGAGAGACCAGCGCCGCAGTACTGAAAGAGTGAGAGAGGTAGGTTGGCAACCGTTGACGCATGATCATTTATTTATTTATATAAATTATAAGCTGCCTATATTTAATTCTAAACCTAACCATGCTACTACTACACATGACATTATTCACTCTTAGGCTAAGTCCCTGAACCTATCTATAGAGTCTTGGTGGCTATGCACACTTGCATAGAGACATGATCACGTTCACCACTTGCATTTGACTTCATCACTTCACTTGAGACTTATGTTATATGAAGAAGTTAGAACTAACGTTACCCCAAGTGTGATTTCTGGTTCGGGGGAGGGGAGCTGCTATGGCTATGGTTGGTTCTTGCTGGCTGCTTGCTTGCTGCTGGGAAAAAACATCAATTTTGCATGAAAATGGACATGGGTTATTGATAATACATAACATTAACAACTATATATACTGTATATATATATATATATATATATATATATATATATATTATAATATACTGTATATATAATATATATCTATACATAATAAATATAAATGTGTGTATATTTATATATATATATATATATATGTGTGTGTGTGTGTATATATATATATATATATATATATATATACATACATATATGTGTGTGTATGTATACGTTTGTATATATATATATATATATATATATATATATATATATATAAATATCATTTGTTTCCGTTTTTGTATGTGCCTCTCTGATTAAACACTGGCCCCACCTTGGCCCGCCCAGTAAAATTTGTCTAGAACTGCCACTGATCCCCAGTCATTCGGCCGAAGGAAAATGAAAAGAGAAGATGAGACAAGGGTATAGAGGTGTCTGAGGTTTATACAAAAAAAGCAGTCAAAACTCAAATTAAGGGCGGGTTGTGGACTCTACATGCCAGGAAAGAAAGAAATGTATCATAAGCATACATTTTATTTTCTTTCCAATGGCATGGAGAGTCCACAAATCCATTCCATTTACTAGTGGGAACCAATACCCAAGCTAGAGGACACAGAATGGAAGGGAGGGAGAACAAGACAGGCGGACCTAAACTGAAGGCACCACTGCTTGAAGAACTTGTTTCCCAAAGGAAGCCCCGGCCGAGGCAAAAGTATCACATTTGTAGAATTTGGAAAAGGTATGCAATGAGGACCAAGTGGCCGCCTTGCAGATTTGTTCCACAGAAGCTTAATTTTTGAAAACCCAGGAAGAGGAGACAGCCCTAGTGGAATGAACCTTAATTCTCTCAGGAGGCTTATGTTCATCTGTCTCGTAAGCCAACCGGATAACACTTCTCAACCAGAGAGAAAGAGTAGAAGAAGTGGCCTTCTGACCCTTATGCTTACCAGAGAAAACAATGAACAGGGCAGTAGATTGCTGAAAATCTTTAGTTGATTGCACGTACAACATCCAGGTTAGGACAAAAAGAAGGAACAGCAATTTCCTGTTTGATGTTGCGATCCGACACTAGCTTAGGAAGAAATCCCAACATAGTACGAAGGACCGTCTTATCCAAATTAAAAATAAGGTAAGGGGAATCACACTGCAGAGCCGAAAGCTTAGAGACTCTGTGAGCAGAAAAAATAGCGAGGAGAAATAAAACTCCAAGATAACAACTTAATATCAACCAAATGCATAGGTTCAAACAGAGAATGCTGCAACACTTTAAGAACAAGGTTAAGACTCCATAAAGGAATAACAGGTTTAAATACAGGCCTTATTCTGACCATGGCCTGAACATAAGATTGAACATCCGGCAGATCGGCCAGACGTTTGTGTAAAAGAATAGACAGTGCAGAAATCTGAGCCTTCAGAATACTGACTGACAAACCTTTCTACAGGCCCTCCTGAAGAAAAGACAAAATGCGAGGGATCCTCACCCGTCTCCAAGAAAAACCCTTCAATTCGCAACAATAAAGGTATTTACGCCATACCTTATTGTAAATTTTGCGAGTAACAGATTTACGAGCCTGAAGCATGGTATCAATGACCTTCTCAGAAAACTCACGCCTAGCCAAGACTGGGCGTTCAATCTCCAAGCAGTCAGCTTCAGAGAATCTAGATTTGGGTGGAGGAAGGGGCCCTGAAGTAGAAGGTCCTTCCTCAAAGACAACCTCCAAGGGTGAAGAGATTACATCTTTACCAGATCCGCTAACCAGATTCTGTGAGGCCAGGCAGGAGCTATTAGAATCACTGATGCCCTCTCTTGTTTGATAAGAGCAATTATTTGAGGAAGGAGAGCAAACGGAGGAAACAGGTATGCCAGATCGAAGTCCCATGGAACTGCCAGAGTGTTGGTCAGTGCTGCTTGAGGGTCTCTTGATCTTGACCCGTACCTTGGAAGCTTAGCATTTAGACGAGACGCCATCAGGTCCAATTATGGAACCCCCACCTGAGGGTTATCATTGTGAATATTTCTGGATGTAGAGCCCACTCCCCAGGATGAAGGGTCTGCCTGCTTAGAAAATCCACTTCCCAGGTGTCTACCCCTGGAATGTGGATGTCAGAAAGGAGACAATTGTGAGACTCTGCCAACTAGAGAATGCAAGTCACCTTCATAGCTAAGGAACTCAGAGTTCTTCCCTGGGGGTTGATATATGCCACTGAGGTGATGTTGTCCAATTGGAATCTGATAAACAGGACTAAACTTAGTTGAGGCCAAGCTGTTAGAGCATTGAAGATGTTTATTGGGAGAGAAGACTCCTCTCAAGTCCAAAGACCCTGAGTCTTTAAAGAAAACTGCGCCCCAGCCCGACAGGCTGGCGTCTGTGGTCACAATCACCCAGGATGGTCTCAGGAAGCATGTTCCCTGAGACAGATGGTCCTGAGAGATCCACCAGGATAGAGAGTCTCTCGCTAGGCTGTCTAGAGATATCCTCTGGGAGAGGTCTGAGTGGTTTCCATTCCATTGACTGAGCATACATAACTGTAGAGGTCTCAGATGGAAATGAGCAAAAGGAATAATGTCCATGGAAGTAATCATTAGACCAATTACTTCCATACACTGAGCCACTGAAGGATGGATAGGGGCCTGAAGTGAAAGACATGAAACAAGAATTTTGGATTTTCTAACATCCATCAGGAAAATCTTCATGGACAGATGGTCTATGATTGTCCCCAAAAAACATACCTTGTTGTCTGGCACCAGGGAACTCTTTTCCGGATTTACTTTCCACCCTTGGGTACGAAGAATAGACAACAGAGAATCTGTGTGGGATTTTGCTAACTTAAAAGATGACGCCTGAACCAAGATGTAGTCCAGGTATGGCGCCACCGCAATCCCTTGAGTTCTGACCACCCCTAAAAGGGCCCCTAGGACCTTTGTAGTGATCCGTGGACCCGTGTCAAGGCCGAAAGGAAGGGCCAAAAACTGGAAGTGTTTGTCTAGAAAGACAAACCGCAGGAATTGGTGATGTTCCCTGTGAATAGGAACATGGAGATACGCATCCTTCAGGTCTATGGTAGTCATAAACTGACCCTCCTGAACCAAGGGACGAATGGATCTTATAGTTTCCATTTTGAAGGACGGAACCTTGAGAAAATTGTTGAGACACTTGAGGTACAATATGGGTCGGAAAAAGGTTTGAATAGAATCCCTGACCTGTCAGGTTCCGGTGTATATGCGCTCAAGATACAGACCCTCTGGGCAGTGGTAGGGAATTGGAGACACTGACCCCTGACCCGGGGAAGAGTATCCTGGACATGGATAAATTATATTCTGGGGCAGTGGTAGGGAATTGGAGACACTGACCCCTGACCCGGGGAAGAGTATCCTGGACTTGGATAGATGATATTCTGTGGTTCATAGTTGTAAGAGGTTATTGTAGAAATCTTAGAGAGTAAAGCATATGAATATAATATATTGTGACTTCAATGGAAACATAAATTGATACTGTGACTAATGGTTAATAGGAGTAGCTGCAGCATTCATGAGATAAATATAGCAATGTAAGATGTTCAGGCTTCAGAGTAAACCGATAAAAGGTTGTGACTTATGAATGCTATGACTTACTGCAGGTTCACAGTACTTAAAGGGACACTGAACCCAATTTCTTCTGTTAAGTGTGATCAGTCCACGGGTCATCATTACTTCTGGGATATTAACTGCTCCCCTACAGGAAGTGCAAGAGGATTCACCCAGCAGAGCTGCATATAGCTCCTCCCCCCTACCTCACTCCCAGTCATTCTCTTGCACCCAGCAACTAGATAGGTCGTGTGAGAGGACTATGGTGATTATACTTAGTTTTATATCTTCAATCAAAAGTTTGTTATTTTAAAATAGCACCGGAGTGTGTTATTACCTCTCTGGCAGAGTTTGAGGAAGAATCTACCAGAGTTTTGCTATGATTTTAGCCGGAGTAGTTAAGATCATATTGCTGTTCTCGGCCATCTGAGGAGTGAGGTAAACTTCAGATCAGGGGACAGCGGGCAGATGAATCTGCATAGAGGTATGTAGCAGTTTTTATTTTCTGACAATGGAATTGATGAGAAAATCCTGCCATACCGATATAATGTCATGTATGTATACTTTACACTTCAGTATTCTGGGAGAATGGTACTTCACTAGAATTACACTGTAAGAAAGACATAAAGCTGTTTAATAACTAGAGATTATGTTTAACGTTTTTGCTGGAATGTAAAATCGTTTTCATTTGCTGAGGTACTGAGTGAATAAATGTTTGGGCACCATTTTTCCACTTGGCAGTTGCTTAAATCTGTTTTTTCTGTCAGTTTCTGTTCTCCCTCACTGCTGTGTGTGTGGGGGAGGGGCGCTTTTACTATGCATCAAATATTTCAGTCAGCAACTCATTGTATTCCCTGCATGATCTGGTTCATCTCTACAGAGCTCAGGGGTCTTCAAAACTTATTTTGAGGGAGGTAATTTCTCTCAGCAGAGCTGTGAGAATTATAGTTTGACTGAAATAAAAACTTTTATTCTGTAATTTGTTTCCTGCTTTCAGAAATTGTTATCTTTGCTAATGGGATTAAACCTTTGCTAAAGTTGTGTTGTTTACAAGGATTGAGGCTATAACTGTTTCAATTTATTAATTTTTAACTGTCATAGATCTTCTGTGCTTCTTAAAGGCACAGTACGTTTTAATATTATTCTATTTGAATTGTATTTCCAAGTTGCAAGTTTATTTGCTAGTGTGTTAAACATGTCTGATTCAGAAGATGATACCTGTGTCATTTGTTGCAATGCCAAAGTGGAGCCCAATAGAAATTTATGTACTAACTGTATTGATGCTACTTTAAATAAAAATCAATCTGTACAAATTGAACAAATTTCACCAAACAACGAGGGGAGAGTTATGCCGACTAACTCGCCTCACGTGTCAGTACCTACATCTCCCGCTCAGAGGGAGGTGCGTGATATTGTAGCGCCGAGTACAGCTGGGCGGCCATTACAAATCACATTACAGGATATGGCTACTGTTATGACTGAAGTTTTGGCTAAATTACCAGAACTAAAAGGTAAGCGTGATCACTCTGGGGTGAGAACAGAGTGCGCTGATAATATTAGGGCCATGTCAGACACTGCGTCACAGGTGGCAGAACATGAGGACGGAGAACTTCATTCTGTGGGTGACGGTTCTGATCCAAACAGACTGGATTCAGATATTTCAAATTTTAAATTTAAACTGGAAAACCTCCGTGTATTACTAGGGGAGGTGTTAGCGGCTCTGAATGATTGTAACACAGTTGCAATACCAGAGAAAATGTGTAGGTTGGATACATATTTTGCGGTACCGACGAGTACTGAGGTTTTTCCTATACCTAAGAGACTTACTGAAATTGTTACTAAGGAGTGGGATAGACCCGGTGTGCCGTTCTCACCCCCTCCGATATTTAGAAAAATGTTTCCAATAGACGCCACCACAAGGGACTTATGGCAAACGGTCCCTAAGGTGGAGGGAGCAGTTTCTACTTTAGCTAAGCGTACCACTATCCCGGTGGAGGATAGCTGTGCTTTTTCAGATCCAATGGATAAAAAGTTAGAGGGTTACCTTAAGAAAATGTTTGTTCAACAAGGTTTTATATTGCAACCCCTTGCATGCATTGCGCCGATCACGGCTGCAGCGGCATTCTGGATTGAGTCTCTGGAAGAGAACATTGGTTCAGCTACTCTGGACGACATTACGGACAGGCTTAGAGTCCTTAAACTAGCTAATTCATTCATTTCGGAGGCCGTAGTACATCTTACTAAACTTACGGCGAAGAATTCAGGATTCGCCATTCAGGCACGCAGGGCGCTGTGGCTAAAATCCTGGTCAGCTGATGTTACTTCTAAGTCTAAATTGCTTAATATACCTTTCAAAGGGCAGACCTTATTCGGGCCCGGGTTGAAAGAGATTATCGCTGACATTACAGGAGGTAAAGGCCATGCCCTGCCTCAGGACAAAGCCAAGACTAGACAGTCTAGTTTTCGTTCCTTTCGTAATTTCAAAGCAGGAGCAGCATCAACTTCCTCTGCACCAAAACAGGAAGGAGCTGTTGCTCGCTACAGACAAGGCTGGAAACCTAACCAGTCCTGGAACAAGGGCAAGCAGACTAGGAAACCTGCTGCTGCCCCCAAAACAGCATGAATTGAGGGCCCCCGATCCGGGATCGGATCTAGTGGGGGGCAGACTTTCTCTCTTCGCCCAGGCTTGGGCAAGAGATGTTCAGGATCCCTGGGCGCTAGAGATAATATCTCAGGGATACCTTCTGGACTTCAAATACTCTCCTCCAAGAGAGAGATTTCATCTGTCAAGATTGTCAACAATCCAGACAAACAAAGAGGCTTTTCTACGCTGCGTACAAGAGCTCTTGTTAATGGGAGTAATCCATCCAGTTCCACGATCGGAACAGGGACAGGGGTTTTACTCAAATCTGTTTGTGGTTCCCAAAAAAGAGGGAACTTTCAGACCAATCCTGGACTTAAAGATCCTAAACAAATTCCTAAGAGTTCCATCGTTCAAGATGGAGACTATTCGGACAATTTTACCTATGATCCAAGAGGGTCAGTACATGACCACTGTAGATTTAAAAGATGTTTACCTGCACATACCGATTCACAAAGATCATTACCGGTACCTAAGGTTTGCCTTCCTAGACAGGCATTACCAGTTTGTGGCTCTTCCATTCGGATTGGCTACAGCGCCAAGAATCTTCACAAAGGTTCTGGGTGCTCTTCTGGCGGTACTAAGACCGCGGGGAATCTCGGTAGCTCCATACCTAGACGACATTCTGATACAAGCTTCAAGCTTTCAAACTGCCAAATCTCATACAGAGTTAGTGCTGGCATTTCTAAGGTCACATGGATGGAAGGTGAACGAAAAGAAAAGTTCACTCGTTCCACTCACAAGAGTTCCCTTCCTGGGGACTCTTATAGATTCTGTAGAAATGAAGATTTACCTGACAGAGGACAGGCTATCAAGACTTCAAAGTGCTTGCCGCACTCTTCATTCCATTCAACACCCGTCAGTGGCTCAATGTATGGAGGTAATCGGCTTAATGGTAGCGGCAATGGACATAGTACCCTTTGCACGCTTACACCTCAGACCACTGCAACTGTGCATGCTAGGTCAGTGGAATGGGGATTACTCAGACTTATCCCCTTCTCTGAATCTGGATCAAGAGACCAGAAATTCTCTTCTATGGTGGCTTTCTCGGCCACACCTGTCCAGGGGGATGCCATTCAGCAGACCAGACTGGACAATTGTAACAACAGACGCCAGCCTTCTAGGTTGGGGTGCCGTCTGGAATTCCCTGAAGGCTCAGGGACTATGGAGTCAGGAGGAGAGTCTCCTGCCAATAAACATTCTGGAATTGAGAGCAGTTCTCAATGCCCTCCTGGCTTGGCCCCAGTTGACAACTCGGGGGTTCATCAGGTTTCAGTCGGACAACATCACGACTGTAGCTTACATCAACCATCAGGGAGGGACAAGAAGCTCCCTAGCTATGATGGAAGTATCAAAGATAATTCGCTGGGCAGAGTCTCACTCTTGCCACCTGTCAGCAATCCACATCCCGGGAGTGGAGAACTGGGAGGCGGATTTCTTAAGTCGTCAGACTTTTCATCCGGGGGAGTGGGAACTTCATCCGGAGGTCTTTGCCCAAATACTTCGACGTTGGGGCAAACCAGAGATAGATCTCATGGCGTCTCGACAGAACGCCAAGCTTCCTCGTTACGGGTCCAGATCCAGGGATCCAGGAGCAGTCCTGATAGATGCTCTGACAGCACCTTGGGACTTCAGGATGGCTTACGTGTTTCCACCCTTCCCGTTGCTTCCTCGATTGATAGCCAGAATCAAACAAGAGAGAGCATCAGTGATTCTAATAGCACCTGCGTGGCCACGCAGGACTTGGTATGCAGACCTGGTGGACATGTCATCCTGTCCGCCTTGGTCTCTACCTCTGAAACAGGACCTTCTGATACAGGGTCCCTTCAAACATCAAAATCTAACTTCTCTGAAGCTGACTGCTTGGAAATTGAACGCTTAATTTTATCAAGACGTGGGTTTTCTGAGTCAGTTATTAGTACCTTAATACAGACTAGGAAACCTGTTACCAGAAAGATTTACCATAAGATATGGCGTAAATACCTACATTGGTGTGAATCCAAAGGTTACTCTTGGAGTAAGGTTAGGATTCCTAGGATATTGTCTTTTCTACAAGAAGGTTTAGAAAAGGGTTTATCTGCTAGTTCATTAAAGGGACAGATCTCAGCTCTGTCCATTCTGTTACACAAACGTCTGTCAGAAGTTCCTGACGTCCAGGCTTTTTGTCAGGCTTTGGCCAGGATTAAGCCTGTGTTTAAAACTGTTGCTCCACCATGGAGTTTAAACCTTGTTCTTAATGTTTTACAGGGCGTTCCGTTTGAACCCCTTCATTCCATTGATATAAAGTTGTTATCTTGGAAAGTTCTATTTTTAATGGCTATTTCCTCGGCTCGAAGAGTCTCTGAATTATCAGCCTTACAATGTGATTCTCCTTATTTGATTTTTCATTCGGATAAGGTAGTCCTGCGTACTAAACCTGGGTTCTTACCTAAGGTAGTTACTAACAGGAATATCAATCAAGAGATTGTTGTTCCTTCTTTATGCCCAAATCCTTCTTCAAAGAAGGAACGTCTACTGCACAACCTGGATGTAGTCCGGGCTCTAAAATTTTACTTGCAGGCAACTAAGGAATTCCGACAAACGTCTTCTCTGTTTGTCATTTACTCTGGGCAGAGGAGAGGTCAAAAAGCTTCCGCTACCTCTCTTTCTTTTTGGCTTCGTAGCATAATTCGTTTAGCTTATGAGACTGCTGGACAGCAGCCCCCTGAAAGAATTACAGCTCATTCTACTAGAGCTGTGGCTTCCACTTGGGCCTTCAAGAATGAGGCCTCTGTTGAACAGATTTGCAAGGCTGCAACTTGGTCTTCGCTTCATACTTTTTCCAAATTTTACAAATTTGACACCTTTGCTTCATCGGAGGCTATTTTTGGGAGAAAGGTTCTTCAGGCAGTGGTTCCTTCTGTATAAAGAGTCTGCCTATCCCTCCCGTCATCCGTGTACTTTTGCTTTGGTATTGGTATCCCAGAAGTAATGATGACCCGTGGACTGATCACACTTAACAGAAGAAAACATAATTTATGCTTACCTGATAAATTCCTTTCTTCTGTAGTGTGATCAGTCCACGGCCCGCCCTGTTTTTAAGGCAGGTAAATATTTTTTAATTTATACTCCAGTCACCACTTCACCCTTGGCTTTTCCTTTCTCGTTGGTCCTTGGTCGAATGACTGGGAGTGAGGTAGGGGGGAGGAGCTATATGCAGCTCTGCTGGGTGAATCCTCTTGCACTTCCTGTAGGGGAGCAGTTAATATCCCAGAAGTAATGATGACCCGTGGACTGATCACACTACAGAAGAAAGGAATTTATCAGGTAAGCATAAATTATGTTTTTTTTCTTTTGTAATTCAGAAAGAGCATGCAATTTTAAGCAACTTTCTAATTTACTCCTATTATCAATTTTTCTTCGTTCTCTTGCTATCATTATTTGAAAAAGAAGGTATCTAAGCTTTTTTTTGGTTTCAGTACTCTGGACAGCACTTTTTTATTGGTGGATGAATTTATCCACCAATCAGCAAGGACAACCCAGGTTGTTCACCAAAAAAGGGCCGGCATCTAAACTTACATTCTTGCATTTCAAATAAAGATACCAAGAGAATGAAGAAAATTTGATAATAGGAGTAAATTAGAAAGTTGCTTAAAATGTCATGCTCAATCTGAATCACGAAATAAATTTTTTGGGTACAGTGTCCCTTTAATAGTATTTAGAGCTGTAAGCAGAGTTGCACAGGTGATAGACAAATTGCAAGTTTAAGGCATTAAATACTGATTGTGCATATATTGGAAAATTACAGGAGAACTGTTTAACTGAACACATAGATGCAGAGTTCTGAATAGATTAACATGCTTGCAGGAGGATATTTCAACTATGATAACTTGTAGCAGAGAAAAGTTGTAAGGTTTTGAGTATGATGCTGTTGTAGCAATTTGAGAGATTATAACCAATGAATTGTTGTAATTTAGAAATAGTTCAGAGATTCAGAGAAGTAGCAGAGTCCAGGAAACAAAAGGAATTATATGGATACTTGCAATTGAATGATTTTCAACATAGCTTGAAAGAAAGGCTGTAGTTTGTATATGCTGGTAAAATCCATAATGGAAACAGTCACAGACCTTCAATACTAATGCAAAACTTCAATACTAATGCAATGCATATTGGACCTGATATGATTTAAAAGAAGGCTGAGGTAATCAGGTGCATGAATGATTAGTTAATTTGGCAGGTAAGTTGAATGCAGACACTGCCCACACAGTATGAATGTCAGTAGCAGGGAAGGCAGTCTTAAAGGGACAGTGATATCAGGCAGGCATATGTTACATGACCCTGTTCCGCTACAGGAACTGGGACAATCACTCCCAGAGAAGATAGGTCCTTTACACAGTTTAAGAAGGCCTCTCTCTTCACCTGGTTTGCAGATAACCTTGAACCCTATCCTGTATCCCTGGGATACTGCTTCTACAGCCCAAGGATCTGGGACCATGTGGAACAAAACTGCACAGGAGGAATAATCGGAGCCTCCAAGCAATACAGACAATTATCAAAAGTTAAATATAAATTTGCATCAGTGTGCATATTGAAAATAAAGCTAAACACAGCAATCAGCAAGTAAAAATTAAAATAATATATTGCGTTGCTTCAAAATAATATGCCCTTATATCCTATTAGGGATAGAACTGGGGTCTCTGAATTACCGGATAAAGGCAATTACCAGAAAACTAACCCAGAATATAAACTACTGCACAGAAGAGTAGAAGAGAATATACATTTATCAAAGCTACTAAGAGGGAGCAAAACTGACCTGTGGATCCGGCTGTAGGGCAGGAACAGCTCCATAGGTATGACAGATTCAGCCGACCTCTGACAGGAACCTGTAGGAAAAGAAAAACAGAGTAACCATCCCTGGTTTTCTATCAAGGGGTAGCATGACTGTTAGTCATGATTGTACTAACTGTTTGTAAATAATTTCAGTGAGAAACCTAAAATTGTGAAAAAGTTAGCGATTGTTTTTATTTGATTGCATTTGGCGGTGACATGGTAGCACGAAATATACCAAAATGGGCCTAGATCAATACTTTGGGTTGTCTACTACACTAAAGCTAAAATTAACCCTACAAGCTCCCTAATGAACCCCTTCACTGCTGGGCATAATACACTTGTGGTGCGCAGCAGCATTTAGCAGCCTTCTAATTACCAGAAAGCAATGCCAAAGCCATATAAGTCTGCTATTTCTCAACAAAGAGGTTAAGAGGATCCTAGAGAAGCATTTACAACCATTTGTGCCATAATTGCACAAGCTGTTTGTAAATAATTTCAGTGAGAAACCTAAAGTTCGGGAAAAAATTTATATTTTTTTTTATTTGATCGCATTTGGCAGTGATATGGTGGCATGAAATATACCAAAATGGGCCTAGATCAATACTTTTGGTTGTCTACTAAAAAAAATATATACATTTGAATGGTTATTCAGGGATTCCTGACAGATATCAGTGTTACAATGTAACTAGCGCTAATTTTGAAGAAAAAAAATGCTTTGGAAATAGCAAAGTCCTACTTGTATTTATTGCCCTATAACTTGCAAAAACAGCAAAGAACATGTAAACATTGGGTATTTCTAAACTAAGGACAAAATTTTGAAACTATTTAGTATGGGTGTTTTTTGGTGGTTGTAGATGTGCAACAGATTTTGGGGTCAAAAGTAGAAAAAGTGTGTGTGTTTTTTTTCAATTTTTTTTATCATATTTTATATTTTTTTTACAGTAAGTTATAAGATATGATGAAAATAATGGTATCTTTAGAAAGTCAATTTAATGGCGAGAAAAACGGTATTTAATATGTGTGGGTACAGTAAATGAGTAAGAGGAAAATTACAGCTAAACACAAACACCGCAGAAATGTAAAAATAGCCCTGGTCCCAAACGGTCAGAAAATTAAAAAGTGCTCTGGTCACTAAGGGGTTAAAGAGGGGTTTCTGGGGTCTTGAGGGCCTCTAGGTCTTTTTGATGGCCTAGTATATAAAAAAATGAAATAAAGAAGGTTGCAAATAATTGTGTGTGTGTTTTATTTTGTTTTCTAAACTCTATAGTTAAATGAAGAATGGGTTATCATATAAATAAGGGACTGTAGGCATATTTATTTAAATTTGATGTGCATGTAGGGGCTCCCATGAGCTTCTACTCAAATAAATGTATATTTATTTATGCCATGTGATCAATATTACCACAGTTATCCCCTCTGGTGATGAAAACTGATATGAGGGCTTTATTTTAAAAGGGGGCTTATGGGCTTTATAAGGGCCTTTTTGATGGCCTATTACAACTGTAAATGTTTACATGTATTTTCTTTTTTTGTTGTGTTTTTATCTTTATATGCCTAAGACACACACTGTTTGAAAGATAAGTCAATTAGGGGTTTCTAGGGTGTAATGAGAGATGATATTGAGGGGTTTGATTATTTACCCCTCCAACCAACTCCATTAAACTCTTAACCACAGCCGGTACTTCTAGGTTTCTAGGGCTGGTGATGCCCAGCCACTTCTTGACTCCCTTGTATGTGGGAGGCGCAGTTAGCTCAGAAATTGCCCCCCCATGACAACACGTGTCATCATCCACTCTTAAGAGGTTATTTATATTTATTTCTCACACTCTTATGCCCTATATTGTGTATGTGCACAGAATGGCTGTGTGAGTAGGTTATGTTGCACCTATACTTTATGTAATTTTCTGTGCCACACTAACTGTATGGGTTACCAGGCTCAATGTATGTGTTGTGTGCAGTTGCTGTAAAACCCAATGCCGAATCTATTTTAATGCATGTGGTGCAGCTAGATTGGCTGTATCACTCAAAATCTGGAGAGGCACCTGGAAAATGAGAGAGATATGAATAATTTTTTAAACTTTATAGTTACGTATAGTTGAATCACAATTACCCCTAATACTTAATATGTAAAAAAGCTTTACATTGTTTATCATCACTTTAATCATTAAATTAAAACAATACCTCAATATACAGTCATTATTTATTTTTACTCCAAAATACCTCTGAAAATGATAGAGTGCATCCATCACAACTTAGTATAATGATATTTACCTGCTATGCTACATTGTGTTTAGTTAGATCATAGCCAAACTTTTTTTACATCTATACTTTATTAGTTAAAACAAATGAGTAGTACTAATAGGGATATCTTGTCAAACTTAATTTGACAGGTACCACACCCTTTATATGCAGACCCCGCCCACTCTCCTCCCAATATTTCCACCCTATCCACTCACTCTTTTACATATTTCACACCCCTTTTATGGCTTATTGCCTTCTTTTAAGAGCTTTTTTTAACATTTATTTTAATGTTATAATAATAAACAATATAATTTATTTTAAATTGTGTTGTGTTAGTGTTTCATGTATTGTTTAACTGATATATTGTAAGATTTCAATGCAATTAAATTAAACACAGAATGTATTTTCTTTCTTAAAACTTTATTTATGAGTCAGAAAGCAGCAAAAAAACAAACAAACAAACAAACAAAAGATACGTTTTATACAGAAAACAACAGTTGATAAAATGTACAAAGTCAACCACTTTGAAGGATTAAAAAGTGATTTAGGTATTTTCTTTGGTGTCAGGTAACCTTGAGGTGTAGTTAGCCCCATGGTGGGTGTTGAAGGTAATTGTAAAATATCATGCTGCAGCAATGTCTCTGGTAAATGAGTAATATCCCTAATTTCCATGTTTAGATGTTCAAAGTTATCCCTTTTTCTAGCATTACCAACAACTGATGATGGAATATTCAGTTTAGCCATAGCTTTCATAAAAGTCTCCCAACCTTGCAGTGTTTTGCGCATGGTCACATTGTGACTTTGTGTAGCGCAACGTACCAAGGGGTAAATTTATTATTGTGCGGACGGACATGATACAATGTAGCTTATCATGTCCGCTGCACATCGATAAATGCAGACAGCATACGCTGTCGGCATTTATCATTGCACCAGCAGTTCTTGTGATCTGCTGCTGCAATACTGCCTCCTGCAGATTCGCGGCCAATCGGCTGCTAGCAGGGGGTTTCAATCAACCCGATTTGTATTCGATCAGGCTGAACACAAGGGGGTTCAGGTGGAACTGAAGCGGAGTGGGTCGGGAGCAGCATCCGCTGCTTCATAAATCAACCCCTATGTCTAGTATGTTTGAACCAATGATTGTTTGGTTTTTGTAAACGATCTCCCCATTATCATTCCAACTAGTTATATGTTTGGATTGTACCATTTTAGAAAGAAGTAATTCAGCATTTTTCTTAAACCGATCATGCACATTGTTAACAACTATATGAAATATTCTATCACCTTTTTCAAAGATACACCGCTTGTGTTATTATGAGTGTGAATAGGATCTCCTGAGGGCATTAAAAGTGTTAAAGTAGTATTCTCTCTAGAATTTTGTTTAGCAAACACCAGATATTTTTGCAATACAGCATTGTAATTTTTAATTTTTACATCTTCAGGTAAATTAGAATTATTTAACATATCAGCAATTTCAGCATCCAAGCGTGTTATAACTGTGTGAAGAATATCTGTATCACCCTGTTGAGTACGTTTCAAACGGTCCACGTCCTGTTTTGGTACAATGTACATTTTTTGAGTATGGTCCATCAACGGGTAGTTAAGAGACTTGTCAGTAAAGGTATAGCAAATCCTAAAAGCAGTGCTAAAAATCCAACAGATTGATTTACCAACTTCTTTTTTTTGCTAATGGATATTGTCCTATTACTAAGACTTTTTATAATTTTGCTCTACCTTTTTAAGACATCCTTTCTGCTTTGCTGTCAATGGCAATCTACCTTTTAGAATGTTGAGTGCTATTTCACATATAGCAGATATTAAGTCTGTAGAAGCACCACGTAAAATAGTCTTTCTCTGTGTTGGTGAAGCACGACTTAACATTTTTAAAGCTTCCCAATTGCATAATAGCCTGCTAGACTGTTTACACAGTCCTAATGTTTAATGTTGAATGATGGATAAACTAAAAAAACTTTACTTTTTTAAAATATACGCAACAGGTGTATCTGATGGAAAGAGGCATGTTCTTAACCTGAACTCATCAGGTGTGGTGGCTCTTAAATCTACTAACAAATAACCATAAGTGATACGTGTGGTATCTTCAAAAGCTAAAAAAGTAATTTGATTTTCCAGGGTACATCTGTCGTGCTACAGTAGTAATTTTTAACTTATCTTTTGGGTTTTTAAAAAGTACCATATATTTTGTGTTTAAAGTGATAGTTCTGTTGTTTTTTACCCTGGCAAAAAAACATTTTGTACAATATACATGATACTCAGATTCCAGTGGTGTACATATTTTGTAAACACCTTCTCAATTTCAGAGCTGCCACTGGCAGCTTCCATCAAATCATCAACAATTGTTAGATTAATTTTACAATTCATCGACAATTGTGTTTGGAAGACCTTCTATAAATGTAATATATGGGAAAGTATATAATAATTCATCATACAATTTTTACCAGCATGCATAAAACTACACAATATTATCAGGTTTGTGGGACAGAAGTGTGTCAGAATGGTGTAAAATTTGTTTTACAAAATAGTTTTTGCCTGAATTTGAAGGCCCTGCTAAAATACAAGAAAAAGGGTGTTGCAAACGCGTTTCCATTGTTAGTGCTATATTAGTAGCCAAATGTTAGTGTTGTAAAATCCCGTGATAACTTTCTTTTTGTATAAACACACTTTTGTGTTTTCCTTGATGGACGTGTCTCAATCTGCCAGTATCGTTTGTTTCTGGTAATACACTGTTTAGCCAATCAGAGCTGTCTCCATGTTAAATTCACGTGCATGAGCTCAATGTTATCTATATGAAACACATGAACTAATGCCCTCTAGTGGTGAAAAACTATCAAAATGCATTTAGATTAGAGGCGGCCTTCAAGGTCTAAGAAATTAGCATATGAACTTCCTAGATTTAGCTTTCAACTAAGAATATCAAGAGAACAAAACAGAATTGGTTATAAAAGTAAATTGGAAAGTTGTTTAAAATTGCATTCCCTATTTGAAACATGAAAGTTTTTTTTAGACTTGACTGTCCCTTTAAGACTTGCATGTGTGTGTGAGAAAGCGTGATGGACATGACTTGGACAGTTGAATAAAGCCATAAACTGTATTGACCTGTTTCAACTCACCACATTAGCGTTTGTGTGTATGGCTATGTATAGGTTCAAATTCTTACCTAATCACACTATTGCAATACTCCCTGGTGATAATTATCACAAAACGCAAAAATGCTACTCTACACCAGCCATTCAGTGGTTGATGTATGTTGCACATAATGAGAGTATTGCAATACAACACGTTTTACGCGGTGGTGAGTGCAGGGTAGGTAAATACTGTTTGAATGGCTATGCTGTAATAAACAATGTTCCTACAGCTTTTGAATTTCAAGGTTGTTTTTACCATGGCTGCCCTGTTTGTTACAATGAAAATGATACAAATGAGGTAACAGACTCCACATACAGTCAGCTGTATAATAAATACATTGTTAAAATTTTTTTTTTTTTACAGATTTGAGGTCCGAGTACACTGCCCTTGGACCCAAGAGATGCACTTTATGGTGGTCGCACAAATGCGATTAAACTGTACCACAAAACAGCTCCTGGTGAAAGTATCCACTACTATGACTTTACAAGTTTGTACCCGTTTGTCAACAAGACAGAAGTTTACCCTGTAGGGCACCCAAGAATTATTTATGAGAATTTCAGGAACATCAATTTTATTTTGGTTTGGCTAAAGTAAAATGCTTCCACCTAGAGGGTTATTTTTCCCAGTCCTACCTTAAATGGTAAGCTCATGTTCCCACTTTGCTTGACCTGTGCCACCAATAACAGCGTGACACAGTGTGATCATAGTGATGAACAATGTGCTCTGACTGGCACATGGTGTACAATTGAAATTCTAAATGAAAATCTATGAGATTTGGCCTTTTGAAAATGACCATGTCCATTAAGGAAAACACAAAAGAGTGTTTATACAAAAAGAAAGTTATCACAGGATTTTACAACACTACTATTTGGCTACTAATATAGCACTAACAATTGAAACGCGTTTGCAACACCCTTTCTCTTGTATTTTAGCAGGGCCTTCAAATTCAGGCAAAAACTATTTTGTAAAACAAATTTTACACCATTCTGACACACTTCTGTCCCACAAACCTGATAATATTGTGTAGTTTTATGCATGCTGGCAAAAATTGTATGATGAATTATTATATACTTTTAAAGAAGGTCTTCCAAACACAATTGTCGATGAATTGTAAAATTAATCTAACAATTGTTGATGATCTGATGGAAGCTGGTAGTGGCAGCTCTGAAATTGAGAAGGCGTTTACAAAATATGTACATCACAGGAATCTGAGTATCATGTATCTTGTACAAAATGTTTTTTGCCAGGGTAAAAAATACAGAACTATCACTTTAAACACAAAATATATGGTATTTTTACTTTTACCAAGTTAAAAATTACTACTGTAGCACGACAGATGTACCCTGGAAAATCGAATTACTTTTTCGAAGCTTTTGAAGATACCACACGTATCACTTATGGTTATTTGTTAGTAGATTTAAGAGCCACCACACCTGATGAGTTCAGGTTAAGAACATGCCTCTTTCCATCAGATACACCTGTTGCGTATATTTTTAAAAATAAATTTTTTTTTAGCTTATCCATCATTCAACATTAAACATTAGGACTGTGTAAACAGTCTAGCAGGCTATTATGCAATTGGGAAGCTTTAAAAATGTTAAGTCGTGCTTCACCAGCACAGAGAAAGACTATTTTACGTGGTGCTTCTACAGACTTTATATCTGCTATATGTGAAATAGCACTCAAAATTCTAAAAGGTAGATTGCCATTGACAGCAAAGTCTTAAAAAGGTAGAGCAAAATTATAAAAAAGTCTTAGTAATAGGACAATATCCATTAGCAAAAAAAATAAGTTGGTAAACCAATCTGGTGGATTTTTAGCACCGCTTTTAGGATTTGCTATACCTTTACCCGTTGATGGACCATACTCAAAAAAAGTACCTTGTACCAAAACAGGACTTGGGCCGTTTGAAACGTACTCAACAGGGTGATACAGATATTCGTCACACAGTTACAACACGCTTGGATGCTGAAATTGCTGATATCTTAAATAATTCTAATTTACCTGAAAATTTTAAAAATTCAAAAGTACAATGCTGTATTGCAAAAATATCTGGTGTTTGCTAAACAAAATTCTAGAGAGAATACTACTTTAACACTTTTAATGCCCCCAGGAGATCCTATTCACACTGATAATAACACAAGTGGTGTATCTTTTGAAAAATATTTCATGTAGTTGTTAACAATGTGCATGATCGCTTTAAGAAAAATGCTGAATTACTGCTTACTAAAATGGTACAATCCAAACATATAACTAGTTGGGATGATAATGGGGAGTTTGTTTACAAAAACCAAACATTCATTGGTTCAAACATACTAGACTTAGGGGTTGATTTATGAAGCAGCGGATGCTGCTTCCAACCCACTCCGCTTCAGTTCCGCCTGAAGCAGAAGTTAAGAAGCAGTGATCCTAAGACCGCTGCTTCTTAACTCGTCCGCCACCTCTGAGGTGGCGGACACCAATCAGCACGATCAAATATAATTGGGTTGATTGACACCCTCTGCTAGCAGCCGGAATAGTTGGAATGATAATGGGGAGTTTGTTTACAAAAACCAAACGATCATTGGTTCAAGCATACTAGACTTAGTACGTTGCTCTACACAAAGTCACAATGTGACCATGCGCAAAACACTGCAAGATTGGGAGACTTTTATGAAAGCTATTGCTGAACTTTTGTTAAGTTTTTGTTAATGCTAGAAAAAGGGATAACTTTGAACATCTAAAAATGGAAATTAGGGATATAACTCATTTACCAGAGACATTGCTGCAACATGATATTTTACCATTACCTTCAATACCCACCATGGGACTAACTACACCTCAAGGTTACCTGACCCCAAATAAAAGACCTAAATCTTTTTTAATCCTTCAACGCGGTTGACTTTGTAAATGTTATCAACTGTTGTTTTCTGTATAAAACATATCTTTCCATCTTAATATGGGAAGAGTCCACAGCTGCATTCCTTACTTGTGTGAAATACTGAACCTGGCCACCAGGAGGAGGCAAAGACACCCCAGCCAAAGGCTTAAATACCTCCCCCACTTCCTCATAACCCCAGTCATTCTTTGCCTTTTGTCACAGGAGGTTGGCAGAGAAGTGTTAGACGATTTTGGAGTAGTCTCTTAAGGAGGGTAGTACTCTTCGAGATAGGACTGTAATTTTAAGTAGTCCTGTCAGCCTCTCAGTGAGAGCATGGATGAAAGTTAGAATCCGGAGATGCAGGGAGAGTCCTTCTGCAAATCCATCCTGACTCATATTAACAGCTCCATAGGCAATCGGCATTGACGAGTTTCGATGCCTGCTTTCTTCACTCAAGTCCATGTCAGAAGTGATGCTACTATCTGTCACACTTGAAGGGCAGTGTTCCTGTTCCACGGCGTAGATTCTGGTAAGATCATTTCATATTTTATACATGTATGATAACGCAAGATGACAGGGTCACAGTGTGACTCCTTTTATCTGTGTAGAATCAAGGGTTAATATCTCCTTAGCGGGATTATTGAACAGGGGGGAAATAATCTTATAGGTTTATTTTATTTTATGCTGCTTTTATGTGGTGTGAAATGTTATGGGCTTTATAGGCTGTTATGGAATATACAGGTTTCACTTTCACTTTGAGAGCCATGCAGCTTACAAGTTTGGCGCGCTTTCTCATAGGAGGGGCGGTTCTGCATTGTGCACCATGTGATTCATTCCTTTTTTCCTGACCGGGTGTCAATCAGAGGGTCATACATCTCTGTACTGTCTGGGTCATAGGAGGTGGTGAGTGCCCCAGCCATTGGGGCATAAGGGTGCCGTTTTATTGAATAAAATAAGATGTTTTATTTCGCTAGTTCTCCGGTTATTGCACTAGTGATGGAGGATTCTGTTACTTTAGAGGGCACTCCCTCTATTCCTAATGAGTAATTCCTGTTTATATGTTGAGGAGGCCTTAGTTCCGCCCTCTCAATTATGTTCCATATGCCTTGATAATGTGATAATATCAAAAATGTTTGATACCACAGAGTCGTCCACCTCTGAGGATTTGTCGGCCAGTGAAGTACGTACCCTACATTCTTATATCTCTATACATGCATTTTTCCCGTAGAATTGCTGATCCTCCATCTGGAGGGGGCCTTTTTTCACCAGACGTTACTGCGCAGTTCAGACGACGGTGTCTGCGTCCTTTAATGCTTTACCTCGCCCTGCTAAGCGCAAGCGAAAGGTTACATATTGCACTCCTTCCCAGAGTACATCAGATAATTTATTGGATTTAACTGAGCATTTTGGGTCAGAGTCTGTTGCCTCTAAACCTCCGGAGGAAACAGACTTTAGTTTAGGAATTTGCGCTTTCAGGAAGTTTTTGGCGAATTCAGAGATTCCAGAGGCCAAATTGCCTGATGAACCTTTAATTCCTAAATTGGATAGAGTTTGAGGACAGGGTGGTACCTTATCCTTCCCTGCTCCTGTTAGATGGCAAATATTATAAAGAATGATTGGGACAGGATTGTATTTCTTTTCCCCCTCTTCTCACTTTAACAAATTGTCCTGGTCCTGGACTCTCAATGGAGTTATGAGGTTCCGTCCCTAAATGGGATGGCGTTATCTTCACCCTTGCTAAACGTACTACTATCCCGCTTGAGGATAGTTCTTCGTTTGAAGAGCCCATCGACAAAAGAAGGAAACTCTGTTAAGAAAGATGTTTCAACATACAGGATATTTGTTTCAACTGGCGGCGGCTCTTGCCGCGGTTACTGTAGAAACTACCTTCTGGTGTGACTCCTTATAGGATTTGATCGGGGTGGAGGATCCCCTCGACGTTACTCAGAAAAGATTTACGGCCTTGAGGGTTGTTAATTATTTTATCTGTGCTGCTACTAGGCAGTTTATTCGCTTGATTGCTATGTCTTCAGTTTTTTCTGTTCAGGCCCGTCGGGTTCTGGCTGAAGTCCTGGTCTGCGGATATGACTTCTAAGTCTAGACTTCTTCCCTCCCTTTAAGGGAATGATTTTGTTTGGTCCAGGCCTGGACTCAATTATCTCCACGGTCACAGGGGGCAAGGGTGCCCTCCTACCGCAAGAGTATATGAACTAATCTAAGAGACGATTTTCGTTTTTTTTGTTCTGATAAAGGCAATGTTAGCAGTCCTCCGTTAAGTCAGAGCAAACCAAGAGCTCTTGGAAGCTGGCTCAGTCCTGGAATAAATCCAAGCAGAGCAAGAAGCCCACCGAGTCTACGTTGGCATAAATGGGCGGTCCCCAGTCCTCTTCTGGATTGTGTAGGGGGCAGTATGTCACTCTTTTCAGTCGCTTGGTTCAGGGACGTGCAGGATCCATGGGTCCTGGAGGTTATAACTCAGGGTTACAAGATAGGTTTTAAGTCTCAGCCACCCAAAGGCAGATTCCTCCTGTCTTCCTGACCACAAAGGAGGGAAGCCTTTCTGGGGTGTGTACGGGATCTTTCCTCTAAGAGTTATTGTCCCGGTTCCTATCACAATGAAAGGTTTGGGATACTATTCAAACCTTTTCGTGTTCCCTAAGGAGGGAACTTTCCGTCCGACTCTGGATCTAAAGTTCTTAAGCAGGTTTTTAAGAGTTATTGTCCCGGTTCCTATCACAATGAAAGGTTTGGGATACTATTCAAACCTTTTCGTGGTCCCTAAGAAGGAGGGAACTTTCCGTCCGACTCTGGATCTAAAGTGCTTATGCAGGTTTTTAAATGTCCCCTCGTTTAAGATGGAGACAATAAGGTCCATTCTTCCCTCGTTTAAGAGGGGTAGTTCATGACCACGATAGATCTGAAGGATGCTCCCTTCTCGCACCAATCATCAAGGACCACTTCCAGTTCCTAAGGTTTGCATTCCTGGATCAGCACTTCCAGTTTATTGCACTTCCGTTTGGTCTAGCTAAAGAAATTTTTCGAAGAGTGGACCATTCGGAATATCTCCTGTCTTCTTTGATCCCATGGATGGCAGATAATCTAGAGAGAGTTCTCTTGTATCAAGTACCAGGGTAGAATTCTCTGGTACTATAATAGTCTCCATAGACATGAGAATATTTCTAACAGACCAGAGACGTTGCAAGCTAGCTTCAACATGTCTTGCCCTCCAGATCTCCTTAAGGCAATCTGTGGCTCGGTGTATTTAGGTGATTGGTCTCATGGTGTCCAGCTTGGACATCATTTCCTTTGCCAGGTTTCACCTCAGACTGTTGCAACTGCGCATGCTGAACTAGTGGAACAGCGATCATTTGGATCTGTCTCAACAGATTTCTCTGGACAACCAATCAGAAGAATTGCTCTCTTGGTGGTTTTGTCTACATCACTTGTCCTGAGGCACTTCCGTCTCAAGACCATCCTGGGTGATTGTGACTACAGTTGAGAGTCTGTTAGAATGGGGAGCTGTTTGGGGTGCCAGGAAGGCATAGGGCCTCTGGTCTCAGGAGGTAAAGCTCCCTACTTATCTCATTTTGGATCTTCGGGCAATATACAATGCTCTAAAGGCTTGGCCTCTGTTGGGTTCATCCCAGTTAATCAGATTCCAATAAAAAAATATATCCTTGGTGGCTTACATCAACCATCAGGGGGGCAACGAGAAGCTCCCTAGTTTTGAGGGAAGTATCTCAGCTTCTGATGTGGGGGAGACCCGCATTTGTTCGCTGTCAGCGATCCACATTCCGGGTGTGGACAACTGGGAAGCGTATTTCCTCAGCAGACAATCCTTTCATCCGGGAGAATGGTCTCTCCATCCCGAGTTTTTACAGAGATTTGCAAGAGGACATCTTATAACATCTCAGTACCAAGCTACCTAGATAGGGGTCGAGGTACAGGGATCCTCGGGCGGAGCTAACAAATGCATTAGCGGTGCCTTGGAGTTTAAAGGGACAGTATACTGTAAAATAGTTTTTCCCTTAATGTGTTTACAATTGCTTTTTTTACCAACTGCAGAGTAAAAAATGTATGAAAATTAGCTTTTTAAGGTTTATTTCTGTATATTAAAGCTCTGATTTTGTGTTTTGAAGCCACAGCCTAATAAAATAGGTTGAGCTTGTAGGTATAATCAGATCTCATTACTGTATCACATTGTGCACATATACCTGCTTCTTTATCTTATATCTGTCCTTAAAACAATCACCAATACTTTGAGAGAACAATGGAAAATCAACATTTTATTACCTTATCTCTGCTTTATCACACTGGGAGTGTAATTTCTTCTGCTGGCTGTGTTTACAAAGCTTATCTATAGCTGGTACGCGCGGCCACAAACTTTCAGAATAGGTGGGGATACCACATGCTAAATTAACAATTTCAAATGCCAATATAAGGGTAAAGGAGCTACTTGTAAACAATTTAATATACTCCAGCAGGTAAAGTGGATCATTGGGAACAAATTAAAGGGGAGAAAAATTTTGAGTAAACTGTCCCTTTAATCTAATTTATCCTTTCCGACTGTTACCTCTACTTCCTAGTGTAGTAGCTCGAGTCAAGCAGGTGTCAGTGATACTGACTGCTTTGTCTTGGCCGCAAAGGATATGGTTCGCGGATCTAGTGGGGATGTCATCATCTCCTCCGTGGAAGTTACCTTGTCGCAGGGATCTGCTGACCAAGGTCTCTTTGTTCATCAATGTCTAGATTATCTGAGGCTGACTGCGTGGAGATTAAACGCTTAGTCCTAGCCAAGAGAGGGTTTTCTGAGAGAGTTATTTTTACTCTCATTCAAGCTCATACACTGGTTGCTCGTCGCATCTATCATAAGGTGTGGAGGACCTACTTATTCTGTTCTCCAGGATGAACTGGAGAAGGGCTTTTCTGCAAGTCCCCTGAAGGGACAGTTTTCGGCCCTGTCTGTGTTACTGCACAAGAGGTTTGCAGAGCTTCCAGATGTGCAGCCATTTGTTAAGGCTCTGCTTGGATCAGACCTGTGTTTAGATCTAAGGCTCCTCCTTGGAGTTTAAATCTTGTCCTTGCATGAAGTAGACATTAAATTGATAAGGCTGTTCTAGAACCAAGGTAGGTTTGTGTCAATTTGCAACATCAATGAAGAGATTGTGGTTCCTTTCTTATGTCCTAATACTGCTTCATCGAAGGAACGTTTACAACGTATTTCTGGATGTGGTTTGTGCCTTGAAGTTCTAACTTCAGGCCACAAAGGAATTTGGATAAACCTCTTTCTCTGTTTGTTCTCTATTCCGGGAAGCGTAGGGGTCAGAGGGCCTCTTTGACTTCCTTATCTTTTTGTCTGAGGAGTGTCATCTGTTTAGCATAGAAATTCTACAAGAGCAGTGGTTTCCTCTTGAGCCTTCAAAAATGAGGCCTCTATGGATCAGATTTGTAAGGCGGCTACCTGGTTCTCCTTACATACTTTTTCCAAAATTTTACAAGTTTGATGTTTTTGCTCCTAAATCTCAATTGAGTAAATTACAACTTAATATTTTCTAAATCTCCATAAAAAACACAACAAGTACTTTGGGGATATGTTTAACCTTACTAACCAAATTGAGAAAGAAATTAAGAGGGCGCTAAGAGCTAAGTTAACCAACACACCTAATCATAAATACTGTGATAGCATCTAATATAGAAATAATTAGAGGAGAACAAGAGAATGTTAATATGTATAAAACTTTACTACACAAAAAAATAATAATAAAAGACAGATAATAGGGACGTCTCCCTTTAATATATTAAAATATGACCATATCTTAAAAAATATTATAAAAATGAGACTGGAATACCACCCTAAAAATGCTTGAAATATAAGCTCAAAAAATGTAAGTCGTTTAAGCAAATCTCAGTATGGATAAAAGTCCAATCAAGGGTTAATATGTGGTACAATGTATACAATAATGTATCCAGCCAAGTGTTGAAATTGTCCCAAAGATTGTATAGTCAGCTACACAGAGGCCTAGTTATCAACGTGTCAACTTTCCTGCCTTCGCCGGCCCAATACGCCCGCCTAAGCTCGCCTACCTTCGCCGCCGCGGACCTGAAGAAATTCGCCTAAGTTATCAATAAATCTGTCAAAAAGCCGCACACCAAGTACGGGGCGATGAGCAGCGGACTGTGATAGTTATCACTCATCCGATCTCGCTGCTCTTCGGCTTTTTGACAGCTTTATTGCTAGCCTGTCACTAAGCACCCACACTAACTACACTGTTCTACCCCCTATACCGGCGCCCCCCGCAACTCAATAAAATTATTAACCCCTAAACCGCCGCTCCTAGACCCCGCCGCAACTCTTATAAATGTATTAACCCCTAAACTGCCGCTCCCGGACACCGCCACAACCTACACCTAGTAACCCCTATCCTGCCCCCCCTATACCGCCGCCCTCTATAATAAAGTTATTAACCCCTATCCTGCTGATCCCGCACCTCGCCGCAACTAAATAAATAGTTTAACCCCTAAACCGCCGCTCCCGGACCCCGCCGCAACCTATATTAAACTTATTAACCCCTAACCTGCCCCCCCTACACCGTCGTCACCTATAATACATTTATTAACCCCTATCCTGCCCCCCCTACACCGCCGCCACTGTAATAAAATTATTAACCCCTAAACCTAAGTCTAACACTAACCCTAACACCCCCCTAACTTAAATATTAATTAAATAAATCTAAATAATATTTATATTATTAACTAAATTAATCCTATTTAAAACTAAATACTTACCTTTAAAATAAACCCTAATATAGCTACAATATAAATAATAATTATATTGTAGCTATCTTAGGATTTATTTTTATTTTACAGGCATCTTTCAATTTATTTTAACTAGGTACAATAGCTATTAAATAGTTATTAACTATTTAATAGCTACCTAGCTAAAATAAAGAGAAATTTTCCTGTAAAATAAAAACTAACCTAAGTTACAATTACACCTAACACTACACTATACTTTAATAAATTATTCCTATTTAAAACTAAATACCTGTAAAATAAACCCTAAGATAGCTACAATGTAATTAATAATTACATTGTAGCTATTTTAGGATTTATATTTATTTTACAGGTAACTTTGTATTTATTTTATCTAGTTAGAATAGTTATTAAATAGTTATTATTATTTGAATCAGCCAATCAGATTGAGCTCGCATTCTATTGGCTGATCGGAACATCCATTAGAATGCGAGCTCAATCTGATTGGCTGATTGGATCAGCCAATCGGATTGAACTTCAATCTGATTGGCTGATTCAATCAGCCAATCAGATTTTTCCTACCTTAATTCCGATTGGCTGATAGAATCCTATCAGCCAATCGGAATTGAAGGGACGCCATCTTGGATGACGTCCCTTAAAGGAGCCTTCATTCGTCGGTAGTCCGTCGGGGATGAAGATGGATCCTGAAGAAAGAAGATTGAATACCCCGCTTGGAAGATGACATCGCCCGGATGGAAGACTTCTTCAGCGCCGCTTGGAAGATGACATTGCCCGGATGGAAGACTTCTTCAGCGCCGCCTGGAGGATCACTTCATCGGATGGAAGACTTCTTCAGCGCCCCTTGGAGGATCACTTCTGCCGCTCCGGATCTCCTCTTCGGTTCCATTGGTGGCTCGGCTGAGTGAAGACGACTCAAGGTAGGATGATCTTCAGGGGGGTAGTGTTAGGTTTTTTTTAAGGGGGTTTTGGGTTAGATTAGGGGTATGTGGGTGGTGGGTTTTAATGTGGGGGGGGTTGTATTTTTCTTTTACAGGCAAAAGAGCAGTTTTCTTTAAGGCATGCCCCACAAAAGGCCCTTTTAAGGGCTGATAAGGTAAAAGAGCTTTGAACTTTTTTAATGTAGAATAGGGTAGGGAATTTTTTTATTTTGGGGGGCTTTGTTATTTTATTAGGGGGCTTAGATTAGGTGTAATTAGCTTAAAATTGTTGTAATATTTTTTTTAAATGTTTGTAACTTATTTTTTTTATTTTTTGTAACTTAGCTTTTTTTATTTTTTGTACTTTAGTTAGTTTATGTAATTGTATTTAATTGTAGTTATTTGTAGTTAATTTATTTAATTAATGTAATGATAGTGTAGTGTTAGGTTTAATTGTAATTTAGGTTAGGATTTATTTTACAGGTAATTTTGTATTTCTTTTAGCTAGGTAGTTATTAAATATTTAATAACTATTTAATAACTATTCTAACTAGCTAAAATAAATACAAAGTTACCTGTAAAATAAATATAAATCCTAAAATAGCTACAATGTAATTATTAATTACATTGTAGCTATCTTAGGGTTTATTTTACAGGTAAGTATTTAGTTTTAAATAGGAATAATTTATTAAAGTATAGTGTAGTGTTAGGTGTAATTATAACTTAGGTTAGGATTTATTTTACAGGTAAATTTCTCTTTATTTTAGCTAGGTAAGCTATTAAATAGTTAATAACTATTTAATAGCTATTGTACCTAGTTAAAATAAATTGAAATTTGCCTGTAAAATAAAAATAAATCCTAAAATAGCTACAATATAATTATTATTTATATTGTAGCTATATTAGGGTTTATTTTAAAGGTAAGTATTTAGTTTTAAATAGGATTAATTTAGTTAATAATATAAATATTATTTAGATTTATTTAATTAATATTTAAGTTAGGGGGGTGTTAGGGTTAGGGTTAGACTTAGGTTTAGGGGTTAATAAATTTATTACAGTGGCAGCGGTGTAGAGGGGGCAGGATAGGGGTTAATAAATGTATTATAGGTGGCCACGGTGTATGGGGGGGCAGATTAGGGGTTAATAAGTTTAATATAGGTTGCGGCAGTTTAGGGGTTAAACTATTTAGTTGCGGCGGGGTCCGGGATCGGCAGGATAGGGGTTAATAACTTTATTATAGAGGGCGGCGGTATAGGGGGGGCAGGATAGGGGTTACTAGGTATAATGTAGGTTGCGACGGTGTCAGGGAGCGGCGGTTTAGGGGTTAATATGTATAGAGTAGCTTGCGGTGGGCTCCGGGAGCGGCGGTTTAGGGGTTAATCAGTTTATTATAGTGGCGGTGGGCTCCAGGAGCGGCGGTTTAGGGGGTAATAACTTTATTTAGTTGCGGCGGTGTAGGGGGGGACAGCTTAGGGGTGTTTAGACTTGGGGTACATTTTAGGGTGTTAGGTGTAGACAGCTCCCATAGGAATCAATGGGATGTCAGGCAGCAGCGAACTTGTACTTTCGCTATGGTCAGACTCCCATTGATTCCTATGGGATCCGCCGCCTCCAGGTACGCTGGGCCAGAAAAGTGCCGAGCGTACCTGCTAGTTTTTTGATAACTAGCAAAAGTAGTCAGATTGTGCCGCACTTGTGTGCGGAACATCTGGAGTGACGTAAGAATCGATCTGTGTCGGACTGAGTCCGGCGGATCGAAGCTTACGTCACTAAATTCTACTTTTGCCGGTCTCTAGCCTTTGATAACTAAGACGAATCAGCCTCGCCACAAATACGCTGCGGAATTCCAGCGTATTTGAGGTTGACGGCTTGATAACTACCCCCCACAGTATCTGTTTATAACAGATCTAGCAAGCGCTGCACAAATCACAGATGGAATATAGCTTTAAGAATAACTATTAGGGACGATTGGCATTTGACAATTGAGCCTCCTTGTTATATAGGTATTGTTCACCTTTATGACGAAAAAACATAATTTATGTAAGAACTTACCTGATAAATTCATTTCTTTCATATTAGCAAGAGTCCATGAGCTAGTGACGTATGGGATATACATTCCTACCAGGAGGGGCAAAGTTTCCCAAACCTCAAAATGCCTATAAATACACCCCTCACCACACCCACAATTCAGTTTAACGAATAGCCAAGAAGCGAATAGCCAAGAAGTGGGGTGATAAAAAAGTGCGAAAGCATATAAAATAAGGAATTGGAATAATTGTGCTTTATACAAAATCATAACCACCACAAAAAAAGGGCGGGCCTCATGGACTCTTGCTAATATGAAAGAAATGAATTTATCAGGTAAGTTCTTACATAAATTATGTTTTCTTTCATGTAATTAGCAAGAGTCCATGAGCTAGTGACGTATGGGATAATGATTACCCAAGATGTGGATCTTTCCACACAAGAGTCACTAGAGAGGGAGGGATAAAATAAAGACAGCCAATTCCTGCTGAAAATAATCCACACCCAAAATAAAGTTTAACGAAAAACATAAGCAGAAGATTCAAACTGAAACCGCTGCCTGAAGTACTTTTCTACCAAAAACTGCTTCAGAAGAAGAAAATACATCAAAATGGTAGAATTTAGTAAAAGTATGCAAAGAGGACCAAGTTGCTGCTTTGCAAATCTGATCAACCAAAGCTTCATTCCTAAATGCCCAGGAAGTAGAAACTGACCTAGTAGAATGAGCTGTAATTCTCTGAGGCGGAGTTTTACCCGACTCAACATAGGCAAGATGAATTAAAGATTTCAACCAAGATGCCAAAGAAATGGCAGAAGCTTTCTGGCCTTTTCTAGAACCGGAAAAGATAACAAATAGACTAGAAGTCTTTCTGAAAGATTTAGTAGCTTCAACATAATATTTCAAAGCTCTAACAACATCCAAAGAATGCAACGATTTCTCCTTAGAATTCTTAGGATTAGGACATAATGAAGGAACCACAATTTCTCTACTAATGTTGTTGGAATTCACAACTTTAGGTAAAAATTCAAAAGAAGTTCGCAACACCGCCTTATCCTGATGAAAAATCAGAAAAGGAGACTCACAAGAAAGAGCAGATAATTCAGAAACTCTTCTGGCAGAAGAGATGGCCAAAAGGAACAAAACTTTCCAAGAAAGTAATTTAATGTCCAATGAATGCATAGGTTCAAACGGAGGAGCTTGAAGAGCCCCCAGAACCAAATTCAAACTCCAAGGAGGAGAAATTGACTTAATGACAGGTTTTATACGAACCAAAGTTTGTACAAAACAATGAATATCAGGAAGAATAGCAATCTTTCTGAGAAAAAGAACAGAAAGAGCAGAGATTTGTCCTTTCAAGGAACTTGCGGACAAACCTTTATCTAAACCATCCTGAAGAAACTGTAAAATTCTCGGAATTCTAAAAGAATGCCAAGAAAAATGATGAGAAATACACCAAGAAATATAAGTCTTCCAGACTCTATAATATATCTCTCTAGATACAGATTTACGAGCCTGTAACATAGTATTAATCACAGCGTCAGAGAAACCTCTTTGACGAAGAATCAAGCGTTCAATCTCCATACCTTTAAATTTAAGGATTTCAGATCCTGATGGAAAAAAGGACCTTGTGACAGAAGGTCTGATCTTAACGGAAGAGTCCACGGTTGGCAAGAGGCCATCCGGACAAGATCCGCATACCAAAACCTGTGAGGCCATGCCGGAGCTACCAGCAGAACAAACGAGCATTCCTTCAGAATCTTGGAGATTACTCTTGGAAGAAGAACTAGAGGCGGAAAGATATAGGCAGGATGATACTTCCAAGGAAGTGATAATGCATCCACTGCCTCCGCCTGAGGATCCCGGGATCTGGACAGATACCTGGGAAGTTTCTTGTTTAGATGGGACGCCATCAAATCTATTTCTGGAAGTTCCCACATTTGAACGATCTGAAGAAACACCTCTGGGTGAAGAGACCATTCGCCCGGATGCAACGTTTGGCGACTGAGATAATCCGCTTCCCAATTGTCTACACCTGGGATATGAACCGCAGAGATTAGACAGGAGCTGGATTCCGCCCAAACCAAAATTCGAGATACTTCTTTCATAGCCAGAGGACTGTGAGTTCCTCCTTGATGATTGATGTATGCCACAGTAGTGACATTTTCTGTCTGAAAACAAATGAACGATTCTCTCTTCAGAAGAGGCCAAAACTGAAGAGCTCTGAAAATTGCACGGAGTTCCAAAATATTGATCGGTAATCTCACCTCCTGAGATTCCCAAACTCCTTGTGCCGTCAGAGATCCCCACACAGCTCCCCAACCTGTGAGACTTGCATCTGTTGAAATTACAGTCCAGGTCGGAAGCACAAAAGAAGCCCCCTGAATTAAACGATGGTGATCTGTCCACCACGTTAGAGAGTGTCGAACAATCGGTTTTAAAGATATTAATTGAGATATCTTTGTGTAATCCTTGCACCATTGATTCAGCATACAAAGCTGAAGAGGTCGCATGTGAAAACGAGCAAAGGGGATCGCGTCCGATGCAGCAGTCATAAGACCTAGAATTTCCATGCATAAGGCTACCGAAGGGAATGACTGTGACTGAAGGTTTCGACAAGCTGCCATCAGTTTTAGACGCCTCTTGTCTGTTAAAGACAGAGTCATGGACATTGAATCTATTTGGAAACCCAGAAAGGTTACCCTTGTCTGAGGA
This sequence comes from Bombina bombina, assembly GCF_027579735.1. Taxonomy (NCBI): domain Eukaryota; kingdom Metazoa; phylum Chordata; class Amphibia; order Anura; family Bombinatoridae; genus Bombina; species Bombina bombina. The sequence continues at coordinate 210,825,253 of NC_069500.1, forward strand.
ATCAATGAACTTTTTGGTAAATTGATCCTCCAACCATGATCTTGAAGAAACAACACAAGTCGATTCGTATGAAATTCTGCTAAATGTAAAGACTGAGCAAGTACCAAGATATCGTCCAAATAAGGAAATACCACAATACCCTGTTCTCTGATTACAGTCAGAAGGGCACCAAGAACCTTTGTAAAAATTCTTGGAGCTGTAGCAAGGCCAAACGGCAGAGCCACAAACTGGTAATGCTTGTCCAGAAAAGAGAATCTCAGGAACCGATAATGATCCGGATGAATCGGAATATGCAGATATGCATCCTGTAAATCTATTGTGGACATATAATTCCCTTGCTGAACAAAAGGCAAGATAGTCCTTACAGTTACCATCTTGAACGTTGGTATCCTTACATAACGATTCAATATTTTTAGATCCAGAACTGGTCTGAAGGAATTCTCCTTCTTTGGTACAATGAAGAGATTTGAATAAAACCCCATCCCCTGTTCCTGAAATGGAACTGGCATAATTACTCCAGTCAACTCTAGATCTGAAACACAATTCAGAAATGCTTGAGCTTTTACTGGATTTACTGGGACACGGGAAAGAAAAAATCTCTTTGCAGGAGGTCTCATCTTGAAACCAATTCTGTACCCTTCTGAAACAATGTTCTGAATCCAACGATTGTGAACAGAATTGATCCAAATTTCTTTGAAAAAACGTAACCTGCCCCCTACCAGCTGAGCTGGAATGAGGGCCGCACCTTCATGTGGACTTAGAAGCAGGCTTTGCCTTTCTGGCTGGCTTGGATTTATTCCAGATTGGAGATGGTTTCCAAACTGAAACTGCTCCTGAGGATGAAGGATCAGGTTTTTGTTCTTTGTTGAAACGAAAGGAACGAAAACGATTATTAGCTCTGTTTTTACCCTTAGATTTTTTATCCTGTGGTAAAAAGGTTCCTTTCCCACCAGTAACAGTTGAAATAATAGAATCCAACTGAGAACCAAATAATTTGTTACCCTGGAAAGAAATGGAAAGTAAAGTTGATTTAGAAGCCATATCAGCATTCCAAGTCTTAAGCCATAAAGCTCTTCTAGCTAAAATAGCTAGAGACATAAACCTGACATCAACTCTGATAATATCAAAGATGGCATCACAGATAAAATTATTAGCATGCTGAAGAAGAATAATAATATCATGAGAATCATGATGTGTTACTTGTTGCGCTAAGGTTTCCAACCAAAAAGTTGAAGCTGCAGCAACATCAGCCAAAGATATAGCAGGTCTAAGAAGATTACCTGAACACAGATAAGCTTTTCTTAGAAAGGATTCAATTTTCTATCTAAAGGATCCTTAAACGAAGTACCATCTGACGTTGGAATAGTAGTACGTTTAGCAAGGGTAGAAATAGCCCCATCAACTTTAGGGATTTTGTCCCAAAATTCTAATCTGTCAGACGGCACAGGATATAATTGCTTAAAACGTTTAGAAGGAGTAAATGAATTACCCAATTTATCCCATTCTTTGGAAATTACTGCAGAAATAGCATTAGGAACAGGAAAAACTTCTGGAATAACCACAGGAGATTTAAATACCTTATCCAAACGTTTAGAATTAGTATCAAGAGGACCAGAATCCTCTATTTCTAAAGCAATTAGAACTTCTTTCAGTAAAGAACGAAAAAATTCCATTTTAAATAAATATGAAGATTTATCAGCATCAACCTCTGAGACAGAATCCTCTGAACCAGAAGAGTCATCAGAATCAGAATGATGATGTTCATTTAAAAATTCATCTGTAGGGAGAGAAGTTTTAAAAGATTTTTTACGTTTACTAGAAGGAGAAATAACAGACATAGCCTTCTTTATGGATTCAGAAACAAAATCTCTTATGTTATCAGGAACATTCTGCACCTTTGATGTTGAAGGAACTGCAACAGGCAATGGTACTTTACTAAAGGAAATATTATCTGCTTTAACAAGTTTGTCATGACAATCAATACAAACAACAGCTGGAGGAATAGCTACCAAAAGTTTACAGCAGATACACTTAGCTTTGGTAGATCCAGCACTAGACAGCGATTTTCCTGTAGTATCTTCTGACTCAGATGCAACGTGAGACATCTTGCAATATGTAAGAGAAAAAACAACAACATATAAAGCAAAATTGATCAAATTCCTTAAATGACAGTTTCAGGAATGGGAAAAAATGCCAAAGAACAAGCTTCTAGCAACCAGAAGCAATGAAAAATGAGACTTAAATAATGTGGAGACAAAAGCGACGCCCATATTTTTTAGCGCCAAATAAGACGCCCACATTATTTGGCGCCTAAATGCTTTTTGGCGCCAAAATGACGCCACATCCGGAACGCCGACACTTTTGGCGCAAAATAACGTCAAAAAAATGACGCAACTTCCGGCGACACGTATGACGCCGGAAACGGAAAAGAATTTTTGCGCCAAAAAAGTCCGCGCCAAGAATGACGCAATAAAATGAAGCATTTTCAGCCCCCGCAAGCCTAACAGCCCACAGGGAAAAAAGTCAAATTTTTGAAGGTAAGAAAAAATGATTAAATCAAATGCATTATCCCAAATATGAAACTGACTGTCTGAAAAATAAGGAAAGTTGAACATTCTGAGTCAAGGCAAATAAATGTTTGAATACATATATTTAGAACTTTATAAACAAAGTGCCCAACTATAGCTTAGAGTGTCACAGAAAATAAGATTTACTTACCCCAGGACACTCATCTACATGTTTGTAGAAAGCCAAACCAGTACTGAAACGAGAATCAGCAGAGGTAATGGTATATATAAGAGTATATCGTCGATCTGAAAAGGGAGGTAAGAGATGAATCTCTACGACCGATAACAGAGAACCTATGAAATAGACCCCGTAGAAGGAGATCACTGCATTCAAATAGGCAATACTCTCCTCACATCCCTCTGACATTCACTGCACGCTGAGAGGAAAACCGGGCTCCAACTTGCTGCGGAGCGCATATCAACGTAGAATCTAGCACAAACTTACTTCACCACCTCCATCGGAGGCAAAGTTTGTAAAAACTGAATTGTGGGTGTGGTGAGGGGTGTATTTATAGGCATTTTGAGGTTTGGGAAACTTTGCCCCTCCTGGTAGGAATGTATATCCCATACGTCACTAGCTCATGGACTCTTGCTAATTACATGAAAGAAAGTATTCTTTACTCACACCTTTGTAGAGCGGCTGTGCAACGATCTGTACTCACACTTCTGTCGATTTCCCCGATGTGATCAAAGTCTCTTGGGACTACACGCTCCTTACAGCGTCTGCTGAAACCGGTCAGCGTCTCGTGAGACTGCACGCTCCTCCGGCATCTGCTGATATTAGACAGGACCCCAGCACAGGAGGGAGATGAATATGTAAACACCCGCACTTAGCGTGGAACACGAGTGGGTAACTGAAAATTAGGTACTTAGATTCCAAAAAAAATGTCCTTTCCTTTTTGGAATCTAGGTACCTACTTTTCAGTTACCCGGTCGTGTTCCACGCTAAGTGCAGGTGTTTACATATTTTTTAAGTGCGGGTGTTTGCATATATTTTTTTAAGATATGGTCATATTTTAATATATTAAAGGGAGACGTCCCTATTATCTGTCTTTTATTATTATTTTTTGTGTAGTAAAGTTTTATACATATCAACATTCTCTTGTTCTCCTCTAATTATTTCTATATTAGATGGTATCACAGTATTTATGATTAGGTGTGTTGGTTAACTTAGCTCTTAGCGCCCTCTTAATTTCTTTCTCAATTTGTTTAGCTTTGTGACAGTTTTGGGGAAACTGTTAGAGAGTGGCCCAGTTAACCTTTAGATTCTAGCGCTATATACCTCTGTAACCTTACTAACCCCCCGTTATAAAAAGGAGAGAATACCTCACCAATATTACCTTTTATCTACCTCTCTCTATTTCCAATCAAAAGAATATATACCCCACCAACATTATCCTTTGTCCACCTCTTTCTATTTTTAATAACTAAAAAGGCTGGATGGACCCTTATGTACTGAATTCCGTTATATATTTTACGCAAATTCTAAGGGGAATATACCCCACCAGTACGACTTTTTGTCTACCTCTCTCTATCAAAGAAGACTAAGATAAATAAATTCAGCCTATTTCGCTATGTTTTTTCCTCATAAACAAGTTCCTCCCTAGATATTTCTATGTAACTCCTGTTAGTCGCATCTCAGCTATATTCCCTAGATATTTCAGCTATATTTCCTATTTGATACATCTATTAGCCGTATGTGACATCAAGACTAAATACCTATGACTTGCCACTAGCTAACTGGTACATCAATTCTAAACACATGTTTTGATCCACTTTACCTTCTAGAAGGCTAATTATTTATAGTTCCTTAAATATCTGATGGTCCTAATCTATTTCCTAGGTAATATTGAAGAACCTAGGTAGTTCCCATAATCTCCATTCTTTAAAGACAAATTTGGCTTTCATTTACAACTTATTTAGCCACTATGAGTCTGGGCTCTCTCCATATACAGACTCTCATGACTCTTCAGAACACCATTAAAATTTAAAATAATATTTGTTTTTAAATACACATTTTTATGGTATTTTACTAATTCATCCCATTCCCTATGTCTAATGCTGTCATCTAACAGACCTAAAGCTGCCTATAAATAGGCTATACTTATATACAACAAATACCCTAGTTTAACATAGGTGGAGTATATATGTAATATGGCTCTGTCTCCTCAGATTGCTAACCCGATTCCCTTTCTATTTCCTTGCCGACAATAATATATCACATCACAGATTAAACAAACAAACCTAGCCTTTGATGTATATATGTTATGTTACATATCACAATATCTTAAGGGCATTCACGTTAAGTCATTGCCGATCAGCAAGCGCTATCCACTGTACCTTAGTAAGCCACATATAACAATATCCTTTTAGGGCATCTACTTTAAGTCATTACCGATTAGCAAGCGCCATCAACTGATCCCTATTCTCCCAACAAGTGAAAAAAGCGAGTAAGATCTAATACCTAGAAAACTAATATGTAAGAATGACACCAGCAAGTCCATACAGGACGAACCAACCACACCTCCTGTTACAACCATCATGACAGATAGATAAACAAAGAAATGAGGTCCAATGAAATTGGACCTTACATACGCACCCATAGTTTTTTTCTAATAGGAAACGCACACCCCCAGTTACACCCCCTTTTACAACCATCATGACAGATAGACAAGGAAATGAGGTCCAACGAAATTGGACCTTTCATACACACCCATAATTTTATCCAATAGGAAACGCACCAAATATCACGCCTGCCCTGTAACATGACGTCATAGCCAATAGAATTATCCGAATATCGGCATTGTATCTTATTGCTAATTCACCCAAAATCGGTTATATTAAGTTTATGTACATATAGTGGATAATTACCACTCATCCGATTACCTAACATCAAGAGCCTAAATCTTGAGGCTGTAATACAAATAAAGTTACAATACGAAGTTACGATATATGGCGTCAAAACGAGGCTGGGTCGAATTACATAATTCACTTTGAACAAACAAAGGATTTATATATATATATATATATATATATATATATATTTGATATTTATAAACATATTCTTTATATATTATTAACTTTTTTGTCGCCAAGAGAACCGGAAGTGCCAAACAGACACTTCCGGTTTGTAATTGAGCTGGTCAGCAAATAGCCCGGTATAAAAGGCCATCACACATACCCAGAAACTAGTCTTGATAAAGGTCTTTGAGAGGCTGAAACGCGTCGGCTGGTAAGCCTATTTTCAATTATATATTTTGTTTGAAGCAATCTACACTATTGCACTTTTCTTTTACAGAAGGAGTTCTTAGGGAACCATGCATATCTGCCAAGAGGACTGCATACGATTCATATACAGCATCTTGGAGAAGTGGCACTCACACATAATTTTTGAGCTGAATACTACTCTTTTCATTTTTTTCACATTTTTTTGCTTATTTTTTCACCATCATTTTTTTTATTATTTTTTACTCATCATTTTTCCACTCATTTTTTACTCATTTTTATTTTTCAAAAGGGACAAATCTATAATAGGATCAAGTAACAATGAAATTGGTTATTTAACCACAACTACCTAAAGACTTCTCCTATTACCAATTTTTAAGGTCATCACATATTTGTTTCACGGATTTATTTGGACACAACATTGTTTGACTTTGATTTGTACATTATTTTGTTCTTAATTTTTCACTTACTTTATCACATTTTTTCATCTCAAGGATTTAATATTTCATCACTTATTTCAATACACTTTTTCACGATTTATTTTACTATGTTAAACACATAGTTAAAGGGATCAATATTCGTCTATTTTTTGACTACGAACACTTAGGTGCAGGTTACACTAAGAGAGAAAAACTTTTAGGAAAACCAGACTATTATCATACTTCTCTTGCAAGTTCAATATATTTTATAATTTATAACTATTGTATAATTACAGGTTTTATTTAAACTTAAGTTAATTACTTAAGTATCCCATTGTAATTTTGTTGTACCACTGTATTGTACTGTATCTTAAACTTCATTTATCCTTTATGTTAAATCCACATGGATCCATGTTTTTAATTTGAATGTTTCAATTTTAATGTTTGGAATTTGTTCAATATTGATTGAACTATTGATGTAATGCACTGACGCAAATTTTACTTAGTTCATTAGACCCAGCCTCCATCAGGTTAGGCGCTTTGGTACTTTTCCTGTATCTATATTTCTATAGTTGACAGCTAGGTGTCTACACTCCAAAGCCTAAGGGTACCTCCTAAGCAGACGCTAGGTGTTCAACACTACTAATTTGTTTTTGCTTCTGCAGAAGCAGCCTTCTAGAGAGAGGTTTTACAGGCTGTGGTGCCCTCAGATTAGGGTCCGACTCTCTTTTTTCCCTCCCGTTAGCATTGCGTGTACTCTAGAGCTTGGGTATATGTTTCCCACAAGTAAGGAATGCAGCTGTGGTCTCTTCTCATATTAAGATGGAAAACATAAATTATGCTTACCTGATAATTTCATTTCCATCTGTATGGGAAGAGTCCACAGCTCCCGCCCGTGTTCTCCGATGGGCGGCCCTAAATTTTTTTCTTCTGGCACCTTTTTCACCCTGATATTTCTCCTACTGTTCCTTGTTCCCTCGGCAGAATGACTGGGGTTATGAGGAAGTGGGGGAGGTATTTAAGCCTTTGACTGGGGTGTCTTTGCCTCCTCCTGGTGGCCAGGTTCAGTATTTCCCACAATTAAGGAATGCAGCTGTGGACTTTTCCCATACAGATGGAAATTAGATTATCAGGTAAGCATAATTTATGTTTGTTTGTTTTTTTTGCTGTTTTCTGACTCATAAATAAAATTTTAAAAAAGAAAATACATTCTGCGTTTAATTTAATCACATTGAAATCTTACAAAATATCAGTTAAACAATACATAAAGCATTAACACAACACAATTTAAAATAAATTATATTGTTTATTATTATAACATTGAAATAAATGTTAAAAAAGCTCTTAAAAGAAGGCAGAGTGCCATAAAAGGGCCGTGAAATATGTAAAAGAGTGGGCGGATAGGGTGGAAATATTGGGAGGAGAGTGGGCGGGGACAGCGGCATAACTAGAAACCACAGGGCCTAGGTGCAAGAATCTTAGAAGGTTTGTATTTATTTTACAATTAATTATTAATTATATATATTACTAAAGTTAATATTAGGTGGTTTTAGGTGTTGATTTTATAGATGCTTGTATATAATAAACACATTGTATATTTACAATACCTATAGCAGACACAAAGGTGATGACCTTGTTTTAGCTTTTTTGCTTCTCTTTCTAGAATTGGCATGTTGAAGATGTGGATGACTCTGATGCTCTCCAGGTTGCTCAAGATCCAGAAGTGGTTCACTATGAGTACCATGTCTTGTACTCTAGCAGCTACCAGGCCCCTGTGCTCTACTGTAGGGCAAGCTTTTTAGGTAAGAATGGCACTTTTATGGTAGATATGTACAAAACATAAATAACAATATTTCTCATTCTAATGCTTAGGGAAATTACATCAATGATAAATAGTTACATAAATAGTTACATAGTTTCAGACATTATGGAAGAAAATGGGGTCCCTGAGTGCTTACTCTAAATACTATAGAATTTGCTTGGAAATTCAGGGTGATTTTAATTTGTTTTACAACATTCCTTACTTGGGTCCAAATTAAAAGTTGAAGGTAATAAAGCCAGTAGTTAGGAGTGTAAACATTGCTGAAGCACATCCATAGTGTTTGCTTTCTTTTTGCACTGGTATTACAAGTCAATATGTATTGGGTACAAAGTATTTGGGTAGTTCAAGTAAGTCATGTCCCTCAGATAATAGATTTCAATGAGAGACTGCACTAAATAACAATAATAATAATGCTTGAGTGCAAAGCCAATCGATCACAAAAATTCTGCTTAAGTAGAGTTTTTAGTAAAGTTCTTTGCTATTCACCTTCAATGTTTTTGTAGAAACAATAGCAAGTAGTACGCTCATTTTCTAAAGAGTTAAGCGAAAAATCTTTATTATGTATCCCATTAAAATTATGGGATGCACTAAATAAGTATTGACTGCATTAGAAATTCTTTAGTTAAACATTTGTAATACTTGGTCATGCATTATTGATTGCATGAGGCAGAACACAAATAAGTGCACATTTTGTTACTAACTGCATTACACTTTTAATCTAAGCCTTAGTTTATTCAGGCGTTCAAATGAAACAAACACAATACCGTTTTTCTGGCCCTACTGGTGCCTTGAACAAGCTGGTTGTGGTCCTAAACTGTCTAACTGAACACAATTAGTTGTTACTTTTTCACATTCCCAATCTTTTGTCACATGTTATATCCTTGATGTCTTGATTTCTAAGTCCTGATAAACATATTGTTATTTTTTAAAAGCCTGTACGGAAACTGCGGCTGAAAGCTTATCACAATATATTTGGGCAATTTTTTCCAAGGTTCTAGAGATTTTGAATAGGATTTTCCTATCAAGTTCTATAATAGATTGGATTTCCCTTTAAAGGGACAGAAGCAATTTGTTTTTATAGTACATACATACATTTTTGTATGAATATTTGTTTATATATATATTGTAATATAAATTGTAGAACAACTTTGCAATATTCTTTTTCTTTTGCCTCCCTTTCCTGTAATTTATGTTTGAAAATTGTGTGTTGTCTCGTACTAACAATTCATATAGCACGATTCACAAGCCTACCCATCTCTCCTTAACTAGCTTCAACAGGGATAATAAGATTACAAACTGCAAAACGAGTATGCTAAAAAATATTACCGTGACTACCTGTGTTTATTCCACTAACAAGTCTTGATTGGCTGTTCCAAAAAAGGCAAGTGGTGGGTGGAGTTTAACTATTGAAAAAGCAATTGCAGCAAACAAGGTGGTAATGCATTGCACACATTTTGAACTCAGCTAATAAGTTATTTTATCGTATTGTATTAATGCAGAAAAAGGCAAGGTCCAAAAAGTTTACTGCCATTTTAAGCGATACATTGCTTTTTCACGCTAATGTTCAGAGTTCCCTACATTTTGAAAGGGTTTTTCTGTTTTCAGAAACCCCATTCCTTGAGCTATGTATTTGTTTGGTTCTTTATTCTATTTTTATTTATGTTTGCTGTATCATTGCTTTGAACATATACAAACATTTTCTTTCAAGTTCTTGTCTTGTAAAACTATTTTTAAGCTGCACTATCTGAAGATGGTTAATTCTTAAACACTCCTTAAATCTGTTTTTATTCTCAGAATGATTGGGAGGCTGTTCTTTATGGTTTTGAGGTGGATAGAGCTTTTAAGTATTATCTATGTTTTGAGGTAAAATCAGAAGTTTTTTGTTTGGACCAGGCCTAGATGCAATTATTGTGATGATTACTGGAGTTAATGGAGCTTTCCTGACACAAGATAAAAAGAAGCTAAAAGCCGGGTTAGGTCAGCTGGACGTTTTCGATCCTTTCATCAGTCTAAAAACCAAAATACTTCCTCCATGACCACTGGGAAACCCATCTCTTCCTGGTCAATGTCCAAACAACCCAAGGAATCTGTGTCTCCCAAGCTAGACAACATTCTGGCAGGGGGCATATTGAACCTTCTTCAGAAGGCCTGGGAGATGTCGGCATAAGGTTCTTGGGTCTTAAACGTCATTTCTTTTTAAGCAAGACTACCTAAAGATAGATTCTTCTTGTCTTATGTGCCCAGCATTCCCTCTAAGGCCTAAGACTTCTTGGCTTGTGTAAAAGAACTGTAAGCAATGAGAGTGATCACTCCTTTTCCAGTCATGAAACAGAATCAGGGCTTCTACTCCAATCTGTTCATTGTCCCAAAGAAGCAAGGTACTGCCAATATTGGATCTCAAAACGCTAAGCAAATTTCTGAAAGAGTCAACCTTTAAAATAGATACAATTCAAACTATATTTCCCTAGTGCAGGAGGGTCAATTTATATCTACCATCAACTTAAAATATGCCTATTTAGATATTTGCCTTCCTAGACAGGCACTATAAGGTTATGGCACTTTGATATAGCAACTGCACCCAGAGTCTTAAAGAAAGTTCTTAGAGAACTATTGACTTTGTTGTGTTGTTCAAGGAATTGTAGTAACACCGTGCCCAGATGACATTCTGGTACAGGCACCTTCTACCCAGTTGGCGAGAGACCACACTGCTGAAATAATTATTAGAAATCAACCCAGCAAAAAGCTATTTATCTTCTCAAACATGAGTTTTCTTCCAGGGGTCCATAATACATTTAGTGTCTATCAGATGTGTGCCTAAACAACTTAATTTTCTACCTTAAGTGGCTGAATGCAAGGAAGTGGCAAGACTCACAGTAGAAGCTTCAGATGAAGTTCCCTTTGCCAGATTTCTGCCTTTTATTGAGGATGTTGAAGCATTTGAACCAAGATTACAAGGGTTTGTCTCAGAAGATCATACTGGACTTCAACACAAGTTAGTCCCTGACATGGTGGCAGACTCACCAGTTCACCTTTTCTCCTGCCAACATTGGAGGTGCTGGCTGAGGGTCCCAGAGGGTGCAAGAAGTGTGGTCTCCTCAGGAGGTGAGGTTACCAATTAATATTTTGGAACTTCACTCAATCTTCAGATCCCTGTAGCAAAGCAAAGCAAGATTCTTTTCACAGGTTCCAATCAGACAATGTCATAGCAGAGGCTTACATAAATCATCAAGGTGGAAAACAAAGTTCCTTGGTGATGAAGGAAGCAGCCCACTTTCTCACTTGGGCAGAATGCAATCATTGCATGATTTCAGCTATCCACATCCCAGGATTATCAGACCCCAGTACCTTTACCCAGGGGAATGTTAACTAGGAGGTGTTCAATCAGATCGTGAGACATCATACCAGATTCAGACCTCATGCCCTCCTGCAAAAAGCGGCCCTGGTATTGTTCCAGGTCCCAAGATCCTAAGCCAAATCTCATAGATGCTTTAGTAGTTCCCTGGTCCTTCAATAGGATGTACAGCTTTCCTCCATTTGTGTTGCTACCCAGGGTGATAGCCAGGAACAATCAGTAATGAGTTCCAGTAATTCTGATTGATCTGGCACTTGGTATGTGGATCTGATTGACATGTCCTTATGCCAGCCTCGGCAAATTCTTAGAAGTTTTCATTTGCAAGGCCTCTTATATAATCAGGATCTCATGTTTGACAGCATAGTGATTGAAACCAGACCCAAAGAGGGTTATCTGATCAAGTTATTGATACTCTTATTCAGGCAAGGAAACCTGTTACCCAGCACATTTATCACAAGGTTTGTAAAACCTTTCTTTCCTGGAGTGAGCCAAGAGGATACAGTTGGAATTCTTTTTGAATTCTTAGTGTGCTACAGTTCTTGAAGGGCTGTCTGGGAAAAGGCTTATTAGCCAGTTCTCTTAATGGTCAGATACTGGCTTTGTCGGTTTTGTTTTACAAGAAGATCGCTAAGCTGCCTGACATGCAGACCTTTTTTCAGGTCTTAATCAGAATTAGACCAGTTTTTAAAATAACTACCCCCCTCAGAATCTCAACCTGGTTTTAAGGTTTTCTACTTTTGAGCCTATGGGGCCTATCTATCTCCAAATGGAGCTTGAGGCCCTGTGTTTCTGGCGAGCCTGCAGGCTCGCCAGAAGCACCAGTTATGAAGCAGCGGTCTAAAGACCGCTGCTCCATAACCTGTCCGCCTGCTCTGAGCAGACGGACAGACATCGCAGCAATTCAACCCAATCGAGTACGATCAGGTTGATTGACACCCCCTGCCGGCGGCCGATTAGCCAAGAGTCTGCAGGGGACGGCGTTGCACCAACAGCTCTTGTGAGCTGCTAGTGCAATGCTGAATACGGAGAGCGTATTGCTCTCCGTATTAGGCGAGGTCTGGCGGTCCTGATCCGCACTGTCGGATCAGGTCCACCAGACCTTGTTAAATAGAGGCCATTGCATGGTCTTGATATTCAATTTTTGTCTTGGAATGTTCTGTTGCAAGACAAAAAAAAACATATTCAGCGAGGTCTGGCGGACCTTATCCGCACTGTCGGATCAGGTCCGCCAGACCTTGTTAAATAGAGGCCATTGCATGGTCTTGATATTCAATTTTTGTCTTGGAATGTTCTGTTGCTCTTGGCCATTTTTTTTCAGCCAGGAGAGTGTCCAAGCTTTCAGTTTTATCCTATGATCCTTCTTACCTGATTTTTCATCATGATAAGGTTGTTCTGAGAACCAACTAATATTGTCTTCCTAAGGTAGTGTCTTCATAGAATATTTACCTGGAGGTTGTAGTTCCATCATTTATGTCTAGCTCCCAAGATTTCTAATGAGCGACTTCCCAACGTTGACTTCCCAACCTGGATTTTTCTTCTTTATTTATTAATTTTTCTTGAACCCTACAAGGGTAAGTTTACCTTAGTCGCTTGGCTTAATGCCTTGAATTGCAAGGCATACTTGGTGGTGGGGAAGACTCCTTCTGAACACATTACTATTCATTCCACTAGAGCAGTTGCTATATCTTGGGCCTTCAGGAATAAAGCTTGCATTGATCAAATTTGTGAAGTGTATACTTGATCTTTTTTACATACTTTTACTAAATGTTATCACTTTGGCATGTTTGCCTCTTCAGAGGCTGTTTTTGGCCCTGTTTTATGATGGTCGCATGGACTAGAGTATAGGATCCCACGTATGATGGCTTGTGGACTCCCATCATCTTATGAAAGAAAAGAAAATTAATGCTTACCTGATAAATAAAAAATTTTATTAATGGTCCAACGAGCCCATCACTTATTTTGTTTTTTTACCGTTAACAACAGTACCCATTTGTACTTAAATGCCCTGCTTTATCTTTCCTGCTTCTCTGTTTTACTTCTTTCTCTTGGCCATATGTATGACTGAGTTTAATCCTACATGTGATGACTTGTGTGCCCTCACAATCATGAAATAAATTAATTTATCAGGTAGGCAGAATTTTTTTGTGTGTGTGTTTAATTCTGGTTCCAGCATAAATTAGAAGGCTTTGACTGGCTGACTAGGTTTATTTAGCGATTCTTATGACATCTGAGTTGAGAAAGATCTCTCTTCAAGGTGTAGAGCTAGAGCTATGATTTCTTCCTGAAACCAGTATCATGGTTCCTCAAAGAGAGAAAAACATTGAGATACATAGCAAGAAAACTTTGCAGTATATTTTCTTACTTAGGCCTAGTTTCCATTGAAGTGGTAAAGTTTGGAAACTGGTAGTAACATAAAAATTCTCCATAGACTTTAATGTTTTTATCACCAGTTTCCAAAATTTACCACCTCAATGGAAACTAGGCCTTAGTTTGCTCCCATTTTGTGTAATAAAACTCTGAATTGTGAGGATTTTCGAATTCTCAGAGCTGGAATAGCAAACTGACTCCTTAACAGTAACCTTGTTACAGATATTTCCCAATCTGGCTTCAGCAGATAACAACTCCAAAATGATGCACTTTATACCAACAATATGACTGTGGCTAGCTTTGTTTTCTGAAGATTCAATCCCAGATTGGCTCCTCCATTTAAGGCAAGTGATGGGTGAAGTTTTGCTATTGAAATGTAATTGCAGAAAATAAGATCAAAATTGACTGATTTGTTATTCTATAGCAACACAAAAAAATATCTTGTAATTACAAAGTGTTTACTGCTCCATTAAGGTAGCCACTTGGTATCCCTTGTGAATTATCACAATTTTTTCATAGCTCATAAGTCTGTCTCTTTGTGGGCAATTTTTGATCTTACAAATATAGGGCTAGATTTGCTGCGGGTTGCAGGACAGGTAGGTCACCTCAGTAATTCTGCTGAGGTGTAGAGTGTTGCCTGTGGTATGTTTTTCCTGATTTGATAAATTTAAAAGGACATTTATCTATGAACGTTTTTTTTTTCTGTATTATATGCTTTGTTAAAAGATAAAAAAAAAAAAAAAAAAAAAAAAAAAGTTTGATTTTTTTTATTTGATTCTTTTTTCTTTTTGTATTATGGATCAAGAGGCTGTGCAGGATGTTACCTGTAGCTTATGTTTTGATGCCCAGGTGGAACCCCCAGTACATTTTTGTTCTTCATGTATTGAAAGAACTTTAGCTTATAGAAATAGACTTTTTGACCCTGAGCCATAATTAGCTAAGGCGGATGCTGTTCTCGAGCCTCCTGTTTCTGATGTGCCGCAGCTGTCTCCTCAAGCGTCCCAATCCTATTCATCTGCACATGCAGTGCCCTGTGTTTCCTTTAATGCTCCGTCTGAGGTTACTTTGCAAGATATTGCTGCCCAGGTATCCTCAGCCATATCTGAGGCGCTGTCTGATTTTCCCATGCTGCAGGGAAAACACAAAAGGAAATTTAAAGAAACAGTAGCTAAGGTTTCTGATCCTGAAGTGGCTAATCAAAGTATTTCCTCTCAGAAGTCTAAGGATGAAGATTCTTTGGGTGCATCAGAGGGTGAAATCTCGGATTCAGGCAGTATAATTCCTTCTGCTAATGCTGAAGTTGTGTCCTTCAGATTTAAGCTAGGACCCCTCCGCTTGTTACTTAAGGAGGTTTTGGCTACCTTGGATGACTCAGATACTACTATCGTTGTTAACCCTAAGAAGTCTAGTAAGCTGAACAAGTATTTTGATGTTTCCTCTGCGGTGGAGGTATTTCCTGTTCCAGACCGTGCTTCTGAGATTATTGCACTGGAGTGGGATAGACCTGGTATTCCTTTTTCTCCATCTCCTATTTTTAAGAAAATGTTTCCTATACCTGACTCTATTAAAGAGTCGTGGCAAACAGTTCCTAAGGTGGAAGGAGCTATTTCCACTTTGGCTAAGAGGACCACTATTCCCATAGAGGATAGTTGTTCCTTTAAGGATCCAATGGATAAGAAATTGGAGGCATTATTAAAGAAAATGTATGTTCACCAAGGTCTTCAATGGCAGCCTGCGGTGTGTATTGCTACTGTTACCAGTGCTGCAGATTACTGGTTTGATGCTCTGATTCTATTCAGACAGATACTCCTCTTGAGGAGATCCAAGACAGGATTAAGGCTCTTACGTTAGCCAATTCCTTTATTACAGGTACTTCCTTACAGGTCATTAAACTAGGAGCAAAAATGTCTGGTTTTGTGGTCCTAGCTCGCAGAGCCCTTTGGTTAAAATCCTGGTCTGCGGATGTTTCTTCTAAATCTAAGTTATTAGTTATTTCCTACAAGGGTAAGACCTTGTTTGGGCCTGGTTTGGCTGAAATTATTTCAGATATCACAGAAGGAAAGGGATAGTTTCTTCCTCAGGATAAGAAGAATAAGCAGAGTAATTTTCGTTCCTTTTGTAACTTTAGAGGTAAACCCTCCACTTCCTCTTCCAAGCAAGAACTATCCAAGTCTTCCTGGAAGTCTGGTCAGCCTTGGAACAAGGGGAAACAGTCTAAGAAACCTACGGCTGACTCCAAGTCAGCATGAAGGGTCGGCCGCCGATCCAGAAATGGATCTAGTAGGTGGCAGGCTTTCTCAGTTTGCTCAGGCTTGGATACAAGATGTCCCAGACCTGTGGGCCGTGGAAATTGTATCTCAGGGGTACAAGATAGAATTCAAGACGTTAGCTCCCAGAAGCAGGTTTCTTCTCTCAAGATTATCTGTAGACCAGATAAAGAGAGAGGCGTTCTTAAATTGTATCAAGGATCTTTTTGCCCTGGGAGTTATAGTACCAGTTCCTCCGCAGGAACAGGATCTGGGATTTTATTCAAATCTGTTTGTGGTTAGCTTAGCTAATCTCTAGTAAGCCTCTTCTCCTCCACCATGTCTACTATCAAAGCAATAATTTAAGTTTTAACCAGAAAAGTAACAACCATAAAACTAAAAGCACAATCAAGGACACCTCACTCAGTAGAATTAAACCCAAGGTCAGTATTTGATGCTCACTGAAGAAGTAAACAACTTATCTGAATAATCAGTCTCTTTCTCCAGGAGAATTGTTTCATTATAAAAAAATAAATAAAAAAACTCTTTCAGGAACAAGAGAAGAAGGTCATATGTCACACAGGTAGAATTGTAAGGTAACCTAATAATATGCCATGATTAAAGTGAAGGTAAACTTTGATGAATGAAAGCTGTTTTTTTAACAATACTATTAAAAATAGGGGCACTTTCATTCATCAAAGTTTACAAAGCAGCTGTTTTGATTAAAAACTTACCTCTCTTCTTTGCACAGCCAGAGCAGCTTCCCCCACCCGGAGATCCTCTCTTCACACGTCATCAATTACTAATCCAGCTTCCTCCAATCATGGCTTTCCCCCCAGGGTAGTCATTGCCTGAGGCCATGCTGTGATTGGAGGAAGCTGGATTAGTCATTGATGATGTGTGAAGAGAAGATCTCCGGGTGGGGAAGCTGCTCTGGCTGTGAAAAAATCAAAGGTAAGTTTTTAATTAAAATGGCTGCCTTCTAAACTTTGATGAATGAAAGTGCCCCTGTTTTTAGTAGTATTTAAAAAAATGGGCTTTCATTCATCAAAGTTTATCTTCACTTTAAGTACTCACAATAATTCTTCACTATTTCACTGTATGGTTTCTTGGAAGTTTAATCTGGAATGCATTTTTCTTTAAATGTAATCAATTCCAAATGCCAAATGAGACAATAGACAAATTGAATAGCTCCTGTCTGATTTTGGAAGGCTTGGTTTTCAATACAAGTCAAATTACTAATGCACACAATTTACATTTGTATGGTCCAACTGTTAGATAATTCTTAAAGGGATATGAAACACATTTTTTTTGTCTTTCATGATTCAGATAGAGCATGTAATTTTAAGCAACTTTCTCATTTACTCCTATTATCAAATTCTCTTCGTTCACTTGGTGTCTTTATTTGAAAAGCAGGAATGTAAGCTGAGGAGCTGGCCCAATTTTGGTTCAGCAACTCGGTAGTTCTTGCTGTTTGGTGGCTAAATGTAGCCACCAATCAGCAAGCGCTAGCCAGGGTGCGTAACCAAAAATAGGCCGGCTCCTATGTTTACATTCCTGCTTTTTCAAATAAAGATACCATTCTTAAGACTGCAGTGTTCTCTAGATTAACTGAAGTGAGATTCTGTAATAGCTAGAATGAATTACATGATAGCAACATTTACGTTAGCCTTGGAAACATCAAAAGCATTTACATCTAACTCTCTTTAAAGGGACAATATACAACTATTGTTTTGTCTAAAAAAACATAATTTATGTAAGAACTTATCTGATAAATTCATTTTTTTCATATTGGCAAGAGTCCATGAGCTAGTGACGTATGGGATATACAATCCTACCAGGAGGGGCAAAGTTTCCCAAACCTCAAAATGCCTATAAATACACCCCTCACCACACCCACAATTCAGTTTAACAAATAGCCAAGTAGTGGGGTGATAAAGAAAGGAGTAAAAAGCATCAAAAAAGGAATTTGGAAATAATTGTGCTTTATACAAAAAATCATAACCACCACAAAAAGGGTGGGTCTCGTGGACTCTTGCCAATATGAAAGAAATTAATTTATCAGGTAAGTTCTTACATAAATTATGTATTCTTTCATGTAATTGGCTAGTGACGTATGGGATAGTAATACCCAAGATGTGGAACTCCACAGAAGAGTCACTAGAGAGGGAGGGATAAAAATAATTACAGGCATTTTCCGCTGAAAAAATTAATCCACAACCCAAAATATAAATTTATTCTCATAAATGAAAAGAAAAAATTTAAACATAAGCAGAGGAATCAAACTGAAACAGCTGCCTGAAAAACTTTTCTACCAAAAACTGCTTCCGAAGAAGCAAATACATAAAAACGGTAGAATTTAGTAAATGTATGCAAAGAAGACCAAGTTGCTGCTTTGCATATCTGATCAACTGAAGCTTCATTCTTAAAAGCCTACAAAGTAGAGACTGATCTAGTAGAATGAGCTGTAATTCTCTGAGGCGGGACCTGGCCCGACTCCAAATAAGCCTGATGATTTTAAAGCTTTAACCAAAATGCCAAGGAAATGGCAGAAGCCTTCTGAAGTCTTCCTGAAATCTTTAGTAGCTTCAACATAATATTTCAAAGCTCTTACAACATCCAAAGAATGTAAGGATCTCTCCAAATAATTCTTAGGATTAGGAATAATCAATTTCTCTATTAATGTTGTTAGAATTCACAACCTTAGGTAGAAATTTAAATGAAGTCTGCAAAACTGCATTATCCTGATGGAAAATCAGAAAAAGAGATTCACAAGAAAGAGCAGATAATTTGGAAACTCTTCTAGCAGAAGAGATGGCCAAAAGGAACAACACTTTCCAAGAAAGTAGTTTAATGTCCAAAGAATGCATAGGCTTAAACGGAGGAGCCTGTAAAGCCTTCAAATCCAAATTAAGACTCAAAGGAAGAGAAATTGATTTAATGACAGGCTTGATATGGACCAAAGCCTGTACAAAACAATGAATATCAGGAATCTTAGCAATCTTTCTGTGAAATAAAACAGAAAGTCCAAGAAGCAGCCGCACCATATAAATAATCCTTTATTGGGTTAGTACAAAAGCATAAAAATGCAACGTTTCGAACCACACAGGTTCTTGGACTTTACATTGTTTTGAGGGTTTTTGAGTGTGAACCCTGCAGCAAGCACATACTAGATACTGGTGCTGGACTATTTTGGCTTTTTAAATAAAACAGAAAGAGCAGAGATTTGTCCCTTCAAGGAACTTGCAGACAAACCTTTATCCAAACCATCCTGAAGAAACTGTAAAATTCTAGGAATTATAAAAGAATGCCAGAAAAATTTATGAGAAGAACACCATGAAATATAAGTCTTCCAAACTCAATAATAAATCTTCCTAGAAACAGATTTACGAGCCTGTAACATAGTATTAATCACTGAGTCAGAGAAACATCTATGACTAAGCACTAGGCGTTCAATTTCCATACCTTCAAATTTAATGATTTGAGATCCTGATGGAAAAACTGACTTTGAGACAGAAGGTCTGGTCTGGAGCTACCAGCAGCACAAATGATTGTTCCATGATGATCTTGGAGATCACTCTTGGAAGAACTACTAGAGGCGGGAAAATATAAGCAGGTTGGTAACACCAAGGAACTGCTAACGCATTCACCGCCTCCGCCTGAGGATCCCTGGACAGGTACCTGGGAAATTTCTTGTTTAGATGGGAAGCCATCAGATCTATTTCTGGAAGACATCACATCTGAACAATCTGAGAAAACACATCTGGAGCGACCACTCACCAGGATGAAAAGTCTGAAGGCTGAGATAATCTGCTTCCCAATTGTCTACACCTGGAATATGAACCACATAAATTAGACAGGAGCTGGATTCCGCCCAAGCAAGTATCTGAGATACTTCTTTCATAGCTTGGGGACTGTAAGTCCCACCCTGATGATTTACATTTGCCACAGTTGTGATATTGTCTGTCTGAAAACAAATGAACGGTTCTATCTTCAACAGAAGCCAAACCTGAAGAGCCCTGAAAATAGCATGGAGTTCTAAAATATTGATTGGTAACCTCGCCTTTTGAGATTTCCAAACCCCTTGTGCTGTCAGAGATCCCCAGACAGCTCCCCAACCTGAAAGACTTGCATCTGATATGATCACAGTCCAGGTTGGATGAACAAAAGAGGCCCCTTGAACTATATGATGGTGATCTAACCACCAAGTCAGAGAGAGTCGAACATTGGGATTTAAGGATATTAATTGTTATATCTTTGTATAATCCCTGCACCATTGATTCAGCATACAAAGCTGGAGAGGTCTCATATGAAAACGAGCAAAGGGGATTGCGTCCGATGCTGCATTCATGAAACCTAAAACTTCCATGCACATAGCTACTGAAGGGAATGATTGAGACTGACGGTTTTGACAAGCTGAAACCAATTTTAATCGTCTCTTGTCTGTTCGAGACAGAGTCATGGACACTGAATCTATCTGGAAACCTAAAAAGGTGAACCTTTTCTGAGAAATCAAGGAACTTTTTGGTAAATTGAACCTCCAACCATGTCTTTGAAGAAACAACACTAGTTGATTCGTGAGAGATTCTGCAGAATGTAAAGACTGAGCTAGTACCAAGATATCGTCCAAATAAGGAAACACCGCAATACCCCGTTTTCTGATTACAGAGAGTAATGCACCGAGAACCTTTGAAAAGATTCTTGGAGCTGTCGCTAGGCCAAATGGAAGAGCGACAAACTGGTAATGCTTGTCTAGAAAACAGAATCTCAGAAACTGATAGTGGTCTGGATGAATCGGAATATGAAGATATGCATCCTGTAAGTCTATCGTGGACATATAATGACTTTGCTGAACAAAAAGCAGAATAGTCCTTATAGTCACCATTTTGAAAGTTGGCACTCTTACAAAACGATTCAAAATTTTCAGATCCAGAACTGGCCTGAATGAATTTTCTTTCTTTAGGACAATGAATAGATTTGAATAAAACCCCAGACCCTGTTCCTGAAACGGAACTGGTATGATTACTTCTGAAAGCTCCAGGTCTGAAACACACTTCAGAAAAGCCTGAGCCTTTACTGGATTTGCTGGGATGTGTGAGAGAAAAAATCTTCTCACAGGAAGTCTTGCTCTGAATCCTATTCGGTACCCTTGAGAGACAATACTCTGAATCCATTGATTTTGGACAGAATCTGCCCAAAAGTTTTGGAAGAATCTTAATCTGCTCCCAACTAGCTGAGCTGGAATGAGGGCCGCACCTTCATGCAGACCTGGGGACTGATTTTGGTTTCTTAAACAGTTTGGATTTACTCCAACTTGAAGAAGGTTTCCAATTGGAACCAGATTTTTTTGGGGAAGGATTAGTTTTCTATTCCTTATTTTGTCGAAAGGAACGAAAACGGTTAGAAGCTTTAGATTTACCCTTGGGTCTTTTATCCTGAGGCAAAAAAACTTCCACCACCCCCCCCCCCCCAGTGATGGTTGAAATAATCGAATCCAACTGAGAACCAAAAAAATTATTACCTTGGAAAGAAAGTGATAGTAATCTAGACTTAGATACCATGTCAGCATTCCAATATTTGAGCCACAAAGCTCTTCTAGCTAAAATAGCTAAAGACATAGATTTAACATCAATTTTGATGATATCAAAAATGGCATCACAGATTAAATGATTAGCATGTTGAAGCAAGCGAACAATGCTAGACAGATCAGGATCCATTTCCTGTTGCGCTTAACTTTCCAACCAAAAAGTTGATGCAGCTGCAACATCAGCCATAGAAATGGCAGACTTGAGAAGATAGCCAGAATATAAATAGGCTTTCCTTAGATAAGATTCAAGTTTCCTATCTAAAGGGTCCTTAAAGGAAGTACTATCTTCCATAGGAATAGTAGTACGTTTGGCAAGAGTAGAAATAGCCCCATCAACTTTGGGGATCTTTTCCCAAAACTCCAAACTGCTAGCAAAGGATACAATTTTTTAAACCTTGAAGAAGGGATAAAAGAAGTACCAGGCCTATTCCATTCCTTAGAAATCATATCAGAAATAGCATCAGGAACTGGAAAAACCTCTGGAGTAACCACAGGAGGTTTATAAACAGAATTTAAACGTTTACTAGTTTTAGTATCAAGAGGACTAGTTTCCTCAATATCCAATGTAATCAACACCTCTTTTAACAAGGAACAAATATACTCCATTTTAAATAAATAAGTAGATTTGTCAGTGTCAATATCTGAGGAAGTATCTTCTGAATCAGATAGATCCTCATCAGATGAGGATAATTTGAAATTTCATCAACTTTAAAAGACCTTTTACGTTTATTAGAAGGCAGGATAGCAGACAAAGCCTTCTGAATCGCATCAGCAATAAAATCTTTTCTATTCACAGGGATATCATGTACATTAGATGTTGAAGGAACAACAGGCATTGTACTATTACTGATGGATACATTCTCTGCATGTAAAAGCTTATTATGACAGTTATTACATACCACAGCTGGAGATATAATCTCCACAAATTTACAACAGATACACTTAGCTTTGGTAGAACTGTTATCAGGCAGCAGGGTTCCAACAGTGGTTGCTGAGACAGGATCAGATTGAGGCATCTTGCAAATGTAAGAGAAAAAACAACATATAAAGCAAAATGATCAATTTCCTTATGGGAAAAAATGCAAACAGCATAGCCCTCTGAAATAGAAAAAGGCAAGACGCATATAAGAATGGGGTTTTAAATAATGAAATTATTTGGCGCCAAGTATGACGCACAACGCAAAATTGATTTTTTTGGCGTTAACAACAGCCGGAAACGACACACTTGCGTCATTGCAGACTCAACCTTGTGCATGGAAACTCTGCGTCAACTAAGACGCCGGAAATGACGAATTTGCGTCACCGGACATACCTTCGCGCCAAAAATGACGCAATAAACATTGTCATTTTGCGACCTCACAAGCCTAATTTTGCCCACGAAAATTTTATGAAAAAGCAATCAATTTTAAAAAAAGACTAAACCCCAGGTAAGAAAAATATTTTCCTAAATATGTTTTTTTTTCCCCAAATATGAAACTGATAGTCTGCAAAAGTAAATAAACATAAACCTGACTCATGGCAAATATAAGTACAATACATATATTTAGAACGTTATATTAATACATAAAGTGCCAAACCATAGCTGAGAGTGTCTTAAGTAATGAAAACATACTTACCGAAACCCACATATAGCAGATAGCCAAACCAATACTGAAACGGGTATCAGTAGAGGTATAGGAATAAGAGAGTATATCGCCGATCTGAAAAGGGAGGTAGGAGATGAATCTCTATGACTGATAACAGAGAACTTATGAAAAAGATTTCCCGCAAGGAAAACCATAAAATTCAATAGTTGGTGATACTCTCTTCACATCCCTCTGACATTCGGGCTTCAAAATGCTGAGAAGCACATATCAATGTAGAAACAAGCACAAAGTTACTTTACCACCTCCATAGGATGCAAAGTTTGTAAAACTGAATTGTGGGTGTTGTGAGGGGTGTATTTATAGGCATTTTGAGGTTTGGGAAACTTTGCCGCTCCTGGTAGGATTGTATATCCCATACGTCACTAGCTCATGGACTCTTGCCAATTACATTAAAGAAATAGTGCTTTGCCCCATGATCGCTAGAGAGGTAAAAAAGCAACATTTGTAACCTAGGTTTTAAAAATGGGACAAATCAGCTATTTGATTTGCAGCGTTTGCAGAATTTGCTTTAAGGCTTTTCTAGGGAGCGGGCTACAAGCACATTTTTGTTGGTTTCTCATCTTTCTTTTTTCATGCATGATTAAAGGGACATTCTAGTAAACCTTATCGCTATTCTGTAGGGCGCGTGCACTCACATTTACAGCTTCTGACTTCTCTGTGTGCCAACAGTGACCTATATCAATTACTGTCAACACACGGAGCAGCTGTAAATGTGAGTGCGTGTCCAAAGGCTGGGTCCTCCATAGGTCATGTGCACAGTAAAAGCTATTGCTAAAACAGTAATACCTTTGCAACAGCTGCAACTGCTTCTAACTGAAATTAAAATAAGCTGATGTACATTCATTTTTTTACTGGAGTGGTGAGCCCTAAACATTGCTGCTTTTATTCTGTATGTCTTCGCAGAAAGAAAGACGCTCTTGTCTCACTTGTGACTATGACACAGGGTTTTAGTTTTTATGAAAATATTGAAACATTGGAGACGTCTATAAGTCCTGTTTTGTTTTCCATTGTTTCAGTATAGCTTTTATTTTTTTATATATATATAAACCAAATTTATAGAGAAAAAATCCCCAGAAAAATGTAAAAAATTCTCTTCCCTGAACATGCCTTAATTTACATAATTGGAATTCAGAATAGACAGTTAATCGCAGCAGAAAATCTCCCTAAAAAGAAATAAAAAAAAGTTGTTTAGCTTGTAAGCGTCTGGGAGTTGGAGGTGTTGAAACATGACTTCTTGTATCTGGGTCTGGGCATTGTATGGAGCGAATTCAGGAAGCAGCCTTCTGACTTACATGGCAACAGCTCCCCTTACAGTGCAGTTCAGCAACTGTTCCATTGCTCTTCACAAAGATTTCCTCCTACAGTTAAATAATAATAAGAAAAAAAATGTTTATTGCAATGTGCACCTTTTCAGTGTGGTAAGTGAGCTTTCCAGTGGAAGATGCAAAATATTGTTTACCCATACACTTAATAATAGACATCTAGAGGCCAAACTGTCTGTCAAGTTGCTTGCATCCAAACTGAACAGCAGCAGCTAATATTTCTTACTACCTTTAGTTACTGAACATGTAGATGAACGTGAACACATTAAAGTTATTTCAATAATTGCAAAAATATTTAAAGGGACTCAAAACCCAAAATAAACAGCATTCCAGTTTGCGTCTATTATCTCATTTGCTTCATTCTTTAGATATCCTTTGCTGAAGAAATCACGGTGCAAATGGGTGAGCCAATCACACAAGGCATCTATGTGCAGCCACCAATCAGCAGCAAATGATATCAAGAGAATGAAGCAAAATAGATAGTAGAAGTAAATTAGAAAGCTGTTTAAAACGGCATGATCTTTCTAAAATTTTTGGGTTTCGTGTCCCTTTAAATTTCTGCAAGAAGATGCTAATTATAAGGTACAGCAGCACTGTAAGTATTGTTGGCAATCAGTGCAAGTTATATTTTTTCATCTTAGCATATATATGTATTATTCTCCTATCATTATACTTGTGTATGTATGCATGTACCGTAAATAATATATATAATTTATAGTTCAACATATAGTTATACAATTACAATAGTTTACCTGCCAGGATACGCTACTACTAAATAAATAGCTATTATCAGTCCTAGATTAACTCCTTAAGACCACACCGTACCCTGTACGTCGCTGGTCGTTAAGGGTTTGCCTGGTTGCTATAGCGCAGGTCTTCATGCAATTGGCAAGACTGTGCTATTAGACCCTTCCTCCCTCCTGCAGGCTTGTTAAAATAACGCTATTAAAAATCACACCCCTATAGAAAGTGGTATGTCGCTGGTCTTTAAGAGGTTAAAGAAAATTTTAAGTCCTGTCTTTCAGTAATTGAGAAGCTGACAGTTTCCATATGTTCCTGCTTGTCAAGGTCTTAAATGTAGAATTAAATCTTGCCAATTTGTGAATTTTATAAATTCTCCAAAATGGTTGTTATGGGGTTTTTTTTTTAATTCACCAAATAGTTTTCTACTTTTTAATTTCTTTTCCTGCAAAAGTTTTCCTTTGATCCTGATGATGTGACATTTTTTCAAGACCTGGAAAGAATGTGTCCTGCCTTTTAAGATTACATTTTTCAATGAGACATAGCTAACTTTATGAACCCTTGCACAAAATGTTTTTTATACTAAATGGTCAAGACATTTTTGAAGTAAAAGGCAGAAGTAATAAGTAACTTATATTCCCTTACCTGTCTCCCCTGAGACAGAACTTTTTTTCACTTTCTGCGATATATATATTTTTTTAAGTGAACATTTTTCTGCAGGTCATTTTGAGATTAAATTAAATCAATTTGCAAGGTGTTGATTAACTGGGTAATAAAGCAATTTTCTATTACTGGCGCTTGGTTTAACGTTACATAGTTATAAGGTAAAAATGTCATAAAAAAGTTTTCTCACAAGAACGTCTTACATTCAGGTGGCTAGGGGGGGTTAAAAATTCCCAAAAGCCAGTAATCATCAGTCAATGCGCTGCCACTTTTCAGCGCTGCTCTGTATTTGACTGTTCTCTTCAAACAGTGATTCGCTCTTGCTGCACCTGCATGGTTTTAAGGAAAATTTACACAGTGCAGCCAGAGCATAGCACTGTTTGAAGTGAACAGCTTGATGTGCAGCAGCACTGCAAAGTGAAAGAGCTAGCAGTTCCTGTGCCCTTTCCTTCTTCAGACATGCTACATGTTCTGTAATGACATCTCAGATCACAGCATAACACGTATTTAAGAGTTTCTCTGTCAGAATATAGAGTGTTCCTGCAGCAAAATCTGTTTCCAAGATGGTGTTTGGATGAACAATTAACTTTGTCATCCCTTGTAGATAAAACATCATGCAACATGAGAAAAATACATCTACTAAACCACAACCCCTCTCTAGGCCCTGTAATTAGACATTAAGAATAAAGCTAAATATGTTACATAAATAGAAAGATGGGAAGATGCCCCCAAAATACGAACAGCTTTTTTTGGAAATGAAGATGCTCTAAAAATACCGTAGTAACAAGAATCTGACTTTTGTTGACTATGCTTGATGCACTTGAATCTGAGGTAGCAGTGGCGCATGTGCTGCTTGATGCACTGGAATCTGAGGTAGCAGTGGCACATGTGCTGCTTGATGCACTGGAATCTGAGGTAGCAGTGGCACATGTGCTGCTTGATACACTGGGATCTAGGGTAACAGTGGCACATGTGCTGCTTGATGGGGTAGTAGTGGCACATGTGCTGCTTGATGCACTGGAATCTGAGGTAACAGTGCCACATGTGCTGCTTGATGGGGTAGTAGTGGCACATGTGCTGCTTGATGCACTGGAATCTGAGGTAGCAGTGGCACATGTGCTGCTTGATGCACTGGAATCTGAGGTAGCAGTGGCACATGTGCTGCTTGATGCACTGGAATCTGGGGTAGGAGTGGCACATGTGCTGCTTGACACACTGGGATCTAGGATAGCAGTGGCACATGTGCTGCTTGATGCACTGGAATCTGGGGTAGTAGTGGCACATGTGCTGCTTGATGCACTGGAATATAGGGTAGTAGTGTCACATGTGCTGCTTGATGCACTGGAATCTGGAGTAGGAGTGGCACATGTGCTGCTTGATGCACTGTAATCTGGGGTAGGAGTAGCACATGTGCTGCTTGATGCACCGGAATCTGGGGTAGGAGTGGCACATGTGCTGCTGGATGCACTGGAATCTGGGGTAGTAGTGGCACATGTGCTGCTTGATGTACTGGAATCTAGGGTAGGAGTGGCACATGTGCTGCTTGATGCACGGGAATCTGGGGTAGGAGTGGCACATGTGCTGCTGAATGCACTGGAATCTGGGGTAAGAGTGGCACATGTGCTGCTGGATGCACTGGAATCTGGGGTAGTAGTGGCACATGTGCTGCTAAATGCACTGGAATCTGGGGTAGTAGTGGCACATGTGCTGCTTAATGCACAGGAATCTAGGGTAGTAGTGGCACGTGCTGTTTGATACTCTGGGATCTAGGGTAGCAGTGGCACATGTGCTGCTGGATGCACTGGAATCTGGGGTAGTAGTGGCACATGTGCTGCTGGATGCACTGGAATCTGGGGTAATAATGGCACATGCGCTGCTGAATGCACTGGAATCTGGGCTAGGAGTGTGGCACATGTGCTGCTGAATGCACTGGAATCTGGGGTAGGAGTGGCACATGTGCTGCTGAATGCACTGGAATCTAGGGTAGGAGTGACACATGTGCTACTGGATGCACTGGAATCTGTGGTAGTAGTGGCACATGTGCTGCTTGAACTGGAATTTGGGGAAGTAGTGGCACATTTGCTGCTTGATGCACTGGAATCTAGGGTAGTAGTGGCACATGTACTGCTTGATGCACTGGAATCTAGGGTAGTAGTGGCACATGTGCTGCTTGATGCACTGGAATCTGGGGTAGGAGTGGCAAATGTGCTGCTGGATGCACTGGAATCTGGGGTAGGAGTGGCACATGTGCTTCTTGATGCACTGGAATCTGGGGTATTAGTGGCACATGTGCTGCTTGATGCACTGGAATCTAGGGTAGTAGTGGCACATGTGCTGCTTGGTGCACTGGAATCTAAGGTAGAAGTGGCACATGTGCTGCTTGATGCACTGGAATCTGGGGTAGGAGTGGCACATGTGCTGCTTGATGCACTGGAATCTGTGGTAGGAGTAGCACATGTGCTGCTTGATGCACTGAAATCTGGGGTAGGAGTGGCACATGTGCTGCTGGATGCACTGTAATCTGGGGTAGTAGTGGCACATGTGCTGCTTGAACTGGAATTTGGGGAAGTAGTGGCACATGTGCTGCTTGATGCACTGGAATCTAGGGTAGTAGTGGCACATGTGCTGCTTGATGCACTGGAATCTGGCACATGTGCTGCTTGATACACTGGAATCTGGGATAGGAGTGGCACATGTGCTGCTTGATGCACTGGAATCGGGTGTAATAGTGGCACATGTGCTGCTTGATGCACTGGAATCTGGGGTAGTAGTGGCAAATGTGCTGCTTGATACAATGGAATTTGGGGTAGTAGTGGCACATGTGCTGCTTGATGCACTGGAATCGGGTGTAGTAGTGGCACATGTGCTGCTTGATGCACTGGAATCTGGGGTAGTAGTGGCAAATTTGCTGCTTGATACACTGGAATCTGGGGTAGCAGTGGCACATGTGCGGCTTGATGCACTGGAATCTGAGGTAGTAGTGGCACATGTGCTGCTTGATGCACTGGAATCTGGGGTAGGAGTGGCACATGTGCTGCTGGATGCACTGAAATCTGGGGTAGTAGTGGCACATGTGCTGCTGGATGCACTGAATCTGGGGTAGTAGTGGCACATGTGCTGCTTGATACACTGGAATCTGGGGTAGGAGTGGCACATGTGCTGCTGAATGCACTGGAATCTAGGGTAGGAGTGACACATGTGCTACTGGATGCACTGGAATCTGTGGTAGTAGTGGCACATGTGCTGCTTGAACTGGAATTTGGGGAAGTAGTGGCACATTTGCTGCTTGATGCACTGGAATCTAGGGTAGTAGTGGCACATGTACTGCTTGATGCACTGGAATCTAGGGTAGTAGTGGCACATGTGCTGCTTGATGCACTGGAATCTGGGGTAGGAGTGGCAAATGTGCTGCTGGATGCACTGGAATCTGGGGTAGGAGTGGCACATGTGCTTCTTGATGCACTGGAATCTGGGGTATTAGTGGCACATGTGCTGCTTGATGCACTGGAATCTAGGGTAGTAGTGGCACATGTGCTGCTTGGTGCACTGGAATCTAAGGTAGAAGTGGCACATGTGCTGCTTGATGCACTGGAATCTGGGGTAGGAGTGGCACATGTGCTGCTTGATGCACTGGAATCTGTGGTAGGAGTAGCACATGTGCTGCTTGATGCACTGAAATCTGGGGTAGGAGTGGCACATGTGCTGCTGGATGCACTGTAATCTGGGGTAGTAGTGGCACATGTGCTGCTTGAACTGGAATTTGGGGAAGTAGTGGCACATGTGCTGCTTGATGCACTGGAATCTAGGGTAGTAGTGGCACATGTGCTGCTTGATGCACTGGAATCTGGCACATGTGCTGCTTGATACACTGGAATCTGGGATAGGAGTGGCACATGTGCTGCTTGATGCACTGGAATCGGGTGTAATAGTGGCACATGTGCTGCTTGATGCACTGGAATCTGGGGTAGTAGTGGCAAATGTGCTGCTTGATACAATGGAATTTGGGGTAGTAGTGGCACATGTGCTGCTTGATGCACTGGAATCGGGTGTAGTAGTGGCACATGTGCTGCTTGATGCACTGGAATCTGGGGTAGTAGTGGCAAATTTGCTGCTTGATACACTGGAATCTGGGGTAGCAGTGGCACATGTGCGGCTTGATGCACTGGAATCTGAGGTAGTAGTGGCACATGTGCTGCTTGATGCACTGGAATCTGGGGTAGGAGTGGCACATGTGCTGCTGGATGCACTGAAATCTGGGGTAGTAGTGGCACATGTGCTGCTGGATGCACTGAATCTGGGGTAGTAGTGGCACATGTGCTGCTTGATGCACTGGAATCTAGGGTAGGAGTGGTAGATGTGCTGCTTGATGCACTGGAATCTGGGGTAGTAGTGGAACATGGGCTGCTTTGTGCACTGGAATCTGGGGTAGTAGTGGCACATGTGCTGCTTGATGCACTGGCATCTAGGGTAGGAGTGGCAGATGTGGTGCTTGATGCACTGGAATCTGGGGTAGTGTGGCACATGTGCTGCTTGATGCACTGGAATCTAAGGTAGTAGCGGCACATGTTCTTCTTGATGCACTGGAATCTGGGGTAGTAGTGGCAGATCTGTTGCTTGATGCACTGGAATCTGGGGTAGTAGTGGCACATGTGCTGCTTGATGCACTGGAATCTTGGGTAGTAGTGGCACATATGCTGCTTGATGCACTGGAATCTGGGGTAGGAGTGGCACATGTGCCGCTTGTTGAACTGGAATCTGAGGCAGTATTGGCGCATGTGCTGCTTGATGCACTGGAGTCTGGGTTAGTAGTGGCATATGTGCTACTTGATGCACTGGAATCTGGGGTAGTAGTGGCACATATGCTGTTGGATGCACTGGAATCTGAGGTAGTATTGGCACATGTGCTGCTTGATGCACTGGAATCTGGGATAGTGTTGGCATATGTGCTACTTGATGCACTGGAATATGGGGTAGTAGTGGCACATGTGCTGCTTGATGCACTGAAATCTGGGGTAGTAGTGGAACATGTGCTGCTTGATGCACTGGAATCTGGGGTAGGAGTGGCAGATGTGCTGCTTGATGCACTGGAATCTGGGGTAGTAGTGGCCCATGTGCTGCTTGATGTACTGGAATATGGGGTAGGAGTGGCACATGTGCTGCTTGATGCACTGGCATCTGGGGTAGTAGTGGCACATGTGCTGCTTGATGCACTGGAATCTGAGGTAGTATTGGCACATGTGCTGCTTGATGCACTTGCTACTGGGGTAGTAGTAGCACATGTGCTGCTTGATGCACTGGCATCTGGGGTAGTAGTGGCACATGTGCTGCTTGATGCACTGGAATCTGAGGTAGTATTGGCACATGTGCTGCTTGATGCACTGGAATCTGGGGTAGGAGTGGCACATGTGCTGCTTGATACACTGGCATCTGAGGTAGTATTGGCACATGTGCTGCTTGATGCACTGGAATCTGGGGTAGGAGTGGCACATGTGCTGTTTGATACACTGGAATCTGGGGTAGAAGTGGCACATGTGCTGCTTGATGCACTGGAATCTGGGGTAGGAGTGGCACATGTGCTGCTGAATGCACTGAAATCTGGGGTAGTAGTGGCACATGTGCTGCTTGATACACTGGAATCTGGGATAGAAGTGGCACATCTGCTGCTTGTTGAACTGGAATCTGAGGCAGTATTGGCACATGTGCTGCTTGATGCACTGGAGTCTGGGGTAGTAGTGGCATATGTGCTACTTGATGCACTGGAATCTGGGGTAGTAGTGGCACATATGCTGTTGGATGCACTGGAATCTGAGGTAGTATTGGCACATGTGCTGCTTGATGCACTGGAATCTGGGGTAGTAGTGGCATATGTGCTACTTGATGCACTGGAATATGGGGTAGTAGTGGCACATGTGCTGCTTGATGCACTGAAATCTGGGGTAGTAGTGGCACATGTGCTGCTTGATGCAGTGGAATCTGGGGTAGGAGTGGCAGATGTGCTGCTTGATGCACTGGAATCTGGGGTAGTAGTAGCACATGTGCTGCTTGATGTACTGGAATATGGGGTAGGAGTGGCACCTGTGCTGCTTGATGCACTTGCTTCTGGGGTAGTAGGAGCACATGTGCTGCTTGATGCACTGGCATCTGGGGTAGTAGTGGCACATGTGCTGCTTGATGCACTGGAATCTGGGGTAGTAGTGGCACATGTGCTGCTTGATGCACTTGCTTTTGGGTAGTAGTAGCACATGTGCTGCTTGATGCACTGGCATCTGGGGTAGGAGTGGCACATGTGCTGCTTGATGAACTGGAATATAGGGTAGGAGTGGCACCTGTGCTGCTTGATGCACTTGCTTCTGGGGTAGTAGTAGCACATGTGCTGCTTGATGCACTGGCATCTGGGGTAGGAGTGGCACATGTGCTGCTTGAACTGGAATCTGTGGCAGTAGTGGCACATGTGCTGCTTGATACACTGGAATTTGGGGTAGGAGTAGCACATGTGCTGCTTGATTAACTGGAATCTGGGGTAGAAGTGGCACATGTGCTGCTTGATACACTGGCATCTGAGGTAGTATTGGCACATGTGCTGCTTGATGCACTGGAATCTGGGGTAGTAGTGGCACATGTGCTGCTTGATACACTGGAATCTGGGATAGAAGTGGCACATGTGCTGCTTGATACTCTGGAATCTGGGGTAGGAGTGGCACATGTGCTGCTTGATACACTGGAATCTGGGGTAGGAGTGTCACGTGCTGCTTGATACACTGGAGTCTGGGGTAGAAGTGGCACATGTGCTGCTTGATGCACTGGAATCTGGGGTAGGAGTGGCACATGTGCTGCTTGAACTGGAATCTGGGGTAGGAGTGGCACATGTGCTGCTTGAACTGGAATCTGTGGCAGTAGTGGCACATGTGCTGCTTGATACACTGGAATCTGGGGTAGGAGTAGCACATATGCTGCTTGATGAACTGGAATCTGGGGTAGAAGTGGCACATGTGCTGCTTGATACACTGGCATCTGAGGTAGTATTGGCACATGTGCTGCTTGATGCACTGGAATCTGGGGTAGCAGTGGCACATGTGCTGCTTGATACACTGGAATCTGGGGTAGAAGTGGCACATGTGCTGCTTGATGCACTGGAATCTGGGGTAGTAGTGGCACATGTGCTGCTTGATACACTGGAATCTAGGGTAGGAGTGGCACATGTGCTGCTTGATACACTGGAATCTGGGGTAGGAGTGGCACATGTGCTGCTTGATGCTCTGGAATCTGGGGTAGGAGTGGCACATGTGCTGCTTTATGAACTGGAATCTGGGGTAGTAGTTGCACATGTGCTGCTTGAACTGGAATCTGGGGTAGTAGTGGCACATGTGCTGCTTGAACTGGAATCTGTGGCAGTAGTGGCACATGTGCTGCTTGATACACTGGAATCTGGGGTAGGAGTAGCACATGTGCTGCTTGATTAACTGGAATCTGGGGCGGAAGTGGCACATGTGCTGCTTGATACACTGGCATCTGAGGTAGTATTGGCACATGTGCTGCTTGATGCACTGGAATCTGGGGTAGTAGTGGCACATGTGCTGCTTGATACACTGGAATCTGGGATAGAAGTGGCACATGTGCTGCTTGATACTCTGGAATCTGGGGTAGGAGTGGCACATGTGCTGCTTGATACACTGGAATCTGGGGTAGGAGTGGCACGTGCTGCTTGATACACTGGAATCTGGGGTAGAAGTGGCACATGTGCTGCTTGATGCACTGGAATCTGGGGTAGGAGTGGCACATGTGCTGCTTGAACTGGAATCTGGGGTAGTAGTGGCACATGTGCTGCTTGAACTGGAATCTGTGGCAGTAGTGGCACATGTGCTGCTTAATACACTGGAATCTGGGGTAGGAGTAGCACATATGCTGCTTGATGAAGTGGAATCTGGGGTAGAAGTGGCACATGTGCTGCTTGATACACTGGCATCTGAGGTAGTATTGGCACATGTGCTGCTTGATGCACTGGAATCTGGGGTAGGAGTGGCACATGTGCTGCTTGATGCTCTGGAATCTGGGGTAGGAGTGGCACATGTGCTGCTTGATGAACTGGAATCTGGGGTAGTAGTGGCACATGTGCTGCTTTATGAACTGGAATCTGGGGTAGTAGTTGCACATGTGCTGCTTGAACTGGAATCTGGGGTAGTAGTGGCACATGTGCTGCTTGAACTGGAATCTGTGGCAGTAGTGGCACATGTGCTGCTCGATACACTGGAATCTGGGGTAGGAGTAGCACATGTGCTGCTTGATTAACTGGAATCTGGGGTAGAAGTGGCACATGTGCTGCTTGATACACTGGCATCTGAGGTAGTTTTGGCACATGTGCTGCTTGATGCACTGGAATCTGGGGTAGTAGTGGCACATGTGCTGCTTGATACACTGGAATCTGGGATAGAAGTGGCACATGTGCTGCTTGATACTCTGGAATCTGGGGTAGGAGTGGCACATGTGCTGCTTGATACACTGGAATCTGGGGTAGGAGTGGCACGTGCTGCTTGATACACTGGAATCTGGGGTTGAAGTGGCACATGTGCTGCTTGATTAACTGGAATCTGGGGTAGAAGTGGCACATGTGCTGCTTGATACACTGGCATCTGAGGTAGTTTTGGCACATGTGCTGCTTGATGCACTGGAATCTGGGGTAGTAGTGGCACATGTGCTGCTTGATACACTGGAATCTGGGATAGAAGTGGCACATGTGCTGCTTGATACTCTGGAATCTGGGGTAGGAGTGGCACATGTGCTGCTTGATACACTGGAATCTGGGGTAGGAGTGGCACGTGCTGCTTGATACACTGGAATCTGGGGTTGAAGTGGCACATGTGCTGCTTGATGCACTGGAATCTGGGGTAGGAGTGGCACATGTGCTGCTTGAACTGGAATCTGGGGTAGTAGTGGCACATGTGCTGCTTGAACTGGAATCTGTGGCAGTAGTGGCACATGTGCTGCTTGATACACTGGAATCTGGGGTAGGAGTAGCACATATGCTGCTTTATGAACTGGAATCTGGGGTAGAAGTGGCACATGTGCTGCTTGATACACTGGCATCTGAGGTAGTATTGGCATATGTGCTGCTTGATGCACTGGAATCTGGGGTAGGAGTGGCACATGTGCTGCTTGATACACTGGAATCTGGGGTAGAAGTGGCACATGTGCTGCTTGATGCACTGGAATCTGGGGTAGTAGTGGCACATGTGCTGCTTGATACACTGGAATCTGGGGTAGGAGTGGCACATGTGCTGCTTGATACACTGGAATTTGGGGTAGGAGTAGCACATATGCTGCTTGATGAACTGGAATCTGGGGTAGAAGTGGCACATGTGCTGCTTGATACACTGGCATCTGAGGTAGTATTGGCATATGTGCTGCTTGATGCACTGGAATCTGGGGTAGGAGTGGCACATGTGCTGCTTGATACACTGGAATCTGGGGTAGAAGTGGCACATGTGCTGCTTGATGCACTGGAATCTGGGGTAGTAGTGGCACATGTGCTGCTTGATACACTGGAATCTGGGGTAGGAGTGGCACATGTGCTGCTTGATGCTCTGAAATCTGGGGTAGGAGTGGCACATGTGCTGCTTGATGAACTGGAATCTGGGTTTGGAGTGGCACATTTGCTGCTTGATACACTGGAATATGGGGTAGGAGTAGCACATGTGCTGCTTGATGAACTGGAATCTGGGGTAGGAGTGGCACATGTGCTGCTGAATGCACTGAAATCTGGGGTAGTAGTGGCACATTTGCTGCTTGATACACTGAAATCTGGGGTAGGAGTGGCACATGTGCTGCTTGATGCCCTGAAATCTGGGGTAGTAGTGGCACATGTGCTGCTTGATACACTGGAATCTGGGGTAGGAGTGGCACATGTGCTGCTTGATGCTCTGGAATCTGGGGTAGGAGTGGCACATGTGCTGCTTGATGAACTGGAATCTGGGGTAGGAGTGGCACATGTGCTGCTTGATGAACGGGAATCTGGGGTAGTAGTGGCACATGTGCTGCTTGAACTGGAATCTGTGGCAGTAGTGGCACATGTGCTGCTTGATACACTGGAATCTGGGGTAGGAGTGGCACATGTGCTGCTTGATGCACTGGAATCTGGGGTAGTAGTGGCACATGTGCTGCTTGAACTGGATTCTGTGGCAGAAGTGGCACATTTGCTGCTTTATACACTGAAATCTGGGGTAGTAGTGGCACATGTGCTGCTTGAACTGGATTCTGTGGCAGAAGTGGCACATTTGCTGCTTGATACACTGAAATCTGGGGTAGTAGTGGCACATGTGCTGCTTGAACTGGATTTTGTGGCAGAAGTGGCACATTTGCTGCTTGATACACTGAAATCTGGGGTAGGAGTGGCACATGTGCTGCTTGAACTGGAATCTGTGGCAGTAGTGGCACATGTGCTGCTTGATACACTGAAATCTGGGGTAGTAGTGGCACATTTGCTGCTTGATACACTGAAATCTGGGGTAGGAGTGGCACATGTGCTACTTGATGCCCTGAAATCTGGGGTAGTAGTGGCACATGTGCTGCTTGATACACTGGAATCTGGGGTAGGAGTGGCACATGTGCTGCTTGATGCTCTGGAATCTGGGGTAGGAGTGGCACATGTGCTGCTTGATAAACTGGAATCTGGGGTAGGAGTGGCACATGTGCTGCTTGATTAACGGGAATCTGGGGTAGTAGTGGCACATGTGCTGCTTGAACTGGAATCTGTGGCAGTAGTGGCACATGTGCTGCTTGATACACTGGAATCTGGGGTAGGAGTGGCACATGTGCTGCTTGATGCACTGAAATCTGGGATAGGAGTGGCACATGTGCTGCTTGATACGCTGAAATCTGGGGTAGGAGTGGCACATGTGCTGCTTTATGAACTGGAATCTGGGGTAGTAGTGGCACATGTGCTGCTTGAACTGGATTCTGTGGCAGAAGTGGCACATTTGCTGCTTGATACACTGGAATATGGGGTAGGAGTAGCACATGTGCTGCTTGATGAACTGGAATCTGGGGTAGGAGTGGCACATGTGCTGCTGAATGCACTGAAATCTGGGGTAGTAGTGGCACATGTGCTGCTTGATACACTGAAATCTGGGGTAGGAGTGGCACATGTGCTGCTTGATATATTGGAATCTGGGGTAGGAGTGGCACATGTGCTGCTTGATGAACTGGAATCTGGGGTAGTAGTGGCACATGTGCTCCTTGAACTGGAATCTGTGGCAGTAGTGGCACATGTGCTGCTTGATACACTGGAATCTGGGGTAGGAGTGGCACATGTGCTGCTTGATGAACTGGAATCTGGGGTAGTAGTGGCACATGTGCTGCTTGATTAACTGGAATCTGGGGTAAGAGTGGCACATGTGCTGCTTGATGCACTGGAATCTGGGGTAGTAGTGGCACATGTGCTGCTTGATGAACTGGAATCTGGGGTAGGAGTGGCACATGTGCTGCTTGATGCACTGGAATCTGGGGTAATAGTGGCACATGTGCTGCTTGATGCACTGGAATCTGGGTTAGGAGTGGCACATGTGCTGCTTGAATTGGAATCTGGGGCAGTAGTGGCACATGTGCTGCTTGATACACTGAAATCTGGGGTAGGAGTGGCACATGTGCTGCTTGAATTGGAATCTGGGGCAGTAGTGGCACATGTGCTGCTTGATACACTGTAATCTGTGGTAGAAGTGGCACACATGTGCTGCTTGATACACTGGAATCTGGGGTAGGAGTGGCACATGTGCTGCTTGAACTGGAATCTGGGGTAGTAGTGGCACATGTGCTGCTTGAACTGGAATCTGTGGCAGTAGTGGCACATGTGCTGCTTGATACACTGGAATCTGGGGTAGGAGTAGCACATGTGCTGCTTGATGAACTGGAATCTGGGGTAGAAGTGGCACATGTGCTGCTTGATACACTGGCATCTGAGGTAGTATTGGCACATGTGCTGCTTGATGCACTGGAATCTGGAGTAGTAGTGGCACATGTGCTGCTTGATACACTGGAATCTGGGATAGAAGTGGCACATGTGCTGCTTGATACTCTGGAATCTGGGGTAGGAGTGGCACATGTGCTGCTTGATAAACTGGTATCTGGGGTAGGAGTGGCACATGCTGCTTGATACACTGGAATCTGGGGTAGAAGTGGCACATGTGCTGCTTGATGCACTGGAATCTGGGGTAGGAGTGGCACATGTGCTGCTTGAACTGGAATCTGGGGTAGTAGTGGCACATGTGCTGCTTGAACTGGAATCTGTGGCAGTAGTGGCACATGTGCTGCGTGATACACTGGAATCTGGGGTAGGAGTAGCACATGTGCTGCTTGATGAACTGGAATCTGGGGTAGAAGTGGCACATGTGCTGCTTGATACACTGGCATCTGAGGTAGTATTGGCACATGTGCTGCTTGATGCACTGGAATCTGGGGTAGGAGTGGCACATGTGCTGCTTGATACACTGGAATCTGGGGTAGAAGTGGCACATGTGCTGCTTGATGCTCTGAAATCTGGGGTAGTAGTGGCACATGTGCTGCTTGATACACTGGAATCTGGGGTAGGAGTGGCACATGTGCTGCTTGATGCTCTGGAATCTGGGGTAGGAGTGGCACATGTGCTGCTTGATGAACTGGAATCTGGGGTAGGAGTGGCACATGTGCTGCTTGATGAACTGGAATCTGGGGTAGTAGTGGCACATGTGCTGCATGAACTGGAATCTGTGGCAGTAGTGGCACATGTGCTGCTTGATACACTGGAATATGGGGTAGGAGTAGCACATGTGCTGCTTGAGGAACTGGAATCTGGGGTAGGAGTGGCACATGTGCTGCTTGATACACTGAAATCTGGGATAGGAGTGGCACATGTGCTGCTTAATACGCTGAAATCTGGGGTAGGAGTGGCACATGTACTTCTTGATATATTGGAATCTGGGGTAGGAGTGGCACATGTGCTGCTTGATGAACTGGAATCTGGGGTAGTAGTGGCACATGTGCTGCTTGATGAACTGGAATCTGGGGTAAGAGTGGCACATGTGCTGCTTGATGCACTGGAATCTGGGGTAGTAGTGGCACATGTGCTGCTTGATGAACTGGAATCTGGGGTAGGAGTGGGACATGTGCTGCTTGAACTGGAATCTGGGGCAGTAGTGGCACATGTGCTGATTGGTGCACTGGAATCTGGGGTAGGAGTGGCACATGTGCTGCTTGATACACTGAAATCTGGGGTAGGAGTGGCACATGTGCTGCTTGAATTGGAATCTGGGGCAGTAGTGGCACATGTGCTGCTTGATACACTGAAATCTGGGGTAGGAGTGGCACATATGCTGCTTGATACACTGAAATCTGGGGTAGGAGTGGCACATGTGCTGCTTGATACACTGAAATCTGGGGTAGGAGTGGCACATGTGCTTCTTGATACACTGGAATCTGGGGTAGGAGTGGCACATGTGCTTCTTGATACACTGGAATTGGGGGTAGTAGCGGCACATGTGCTGCTTGATACACTGAAATCTGGGGTTGGAGTTGCACATGTGCTCCTGGATGCACTTGAATCTGGGGTAGGAGTGCAACATGTGCTGCTTGATACACTGGAATCTGGGGTAGGAGTGGCACATGTGCTGCTTCAATTGGAATCTGGGGCAGTAGTGGCACATGTGCTACTTGATACACTGAAATCTGGGGTAGGAGTGGCACATGTGCTGCTTGATACACTGAAATCTGGGGTAGGAGTGGCACATGTGCTGCTTGATACACTGAAATCTGGGGTAGGAGTGTCACATGTGCTTCTTGATACACTGGAATCGGGGGTAGTAGTGGCACATGTGCTGCTTGATACACTGAAATCTGGGGTAGGAGTGGCACATGTGCTGCTGGATGCACTGGAATCGGGGGTAGTAGTGGCACTTGTGCTGCTTGATGCACTGGAATCTAGGGTAGTAGTGGCACATGTGCTGTTTGATACACTGGGATCTAGGGTAGAAGTGGCACATGTGCTGCTTGATGCACTGGAATCTCGGGTAGGAGTGGCACATGTGCTGCTTGATACATTGGAATCTGGGCTAGAAATGGCAACATGTGCTGCTGGATGCACTGAAATCTGGGGTAGTAGTGGCGCATGTGCGGTTTGATGCACTGGAATCGGGGGTAGTAGTGGCACATGTGCTGCTTGATGCACTGGAATCTGGGGTAGTAGTGGCACATGTGCTGCTTAATGCACTTGCATCTGGGGTAGGAGTGGCACATGTGGGACTGCACGGGATGCACTGGAGCTGGTGTTGGTGTTGAAGTGGAAAAAGTGCTGCTTGATATACTGGCTGCATAAGCAGTTTAGCACTAGGCCCCTTGTCCCAACAGTTATTTGTGTGTAATTTAAAATGCTTTCCTGTAATGCTGCAATTAATTTATAGCAAACAACAAATTTTTGTATATAGAGAAAATTGGCTCTTTTTGGGCACAAGTGAAAATTACAACATGGACTTTTAGGCATTAAAACAACTGACGCCCACTGAAAAATAGACAATAGATCTGTGCTTCATTTTTTTCTGTAATTTGTTTTATAGCCACAATAAATGTTGGTATTAGGACTTTTTTGAGCCAACATTTTCAGTGTGGAACTAGGCCACTTGCACCCACTGGGCCCACCAGATAACACTGAGCCCAACAGATAACACTGAGCTGTGTGTCAGTGTAATTTTAACTTTTGTTTTTTGTAATGCTGAACTTGACTACAAAACAAAAATTGCATGTGGCCACACCAATGATACCTGCTGCATGGGCCGATAAATTTGGAATATTGAGATTGGCACATTTTTGGCCACACACGCAAGCACATCAACAAAAAAAAAGGATAGTAATGATCAGCGTAAGATTGCTGTAATGTTAAAGGTAAAAAAAGGATAAAACACGGCCATAACTTTTGTAATATAAATTATATTGGCATTTCAAATGACAGATCATACCCAAAGTTAGTCAATTGGTTGTGTGTGTGTGAATTAATTTTTAGTACATAAAAAAGAAATGACAGCACAAATCTGCAACATGGAACATCGGAGAATAGTATTATTATAATGTTCATGCAGCAGAGGTTTTAACTATATTTCCAATAAAATTGTCACCCCAGCCCGTACCACAACTTCCCCCATACCTATTCCTTTCTTCTACCCCAAGAGGAGAACAAGAATGATGTGACACACACATATGTAAAACAAAAACAAATGTGCAAGAATATGATTGTATGACACCATTGATTTTGAGGAAACTAAGGAAAAGAAGTTTCACAGAATTCTTCAGGTCCTGGGTTATCTGGTTAAAGGATAATACATATATTGCTTCTCTCTTATAGTTGAGTTTCTTCCTCTAGTAGAAAGCATAATCTTTTTAATCTACTATAGCTAATTCTGTCAGCCAATGAAACTAGATAAAATCAAAAGTTTGGGTATGGGGTATACATTTTGGTTTGTATCCATATCAAGAAGTATATCCCATTAAGTCAAATAATTATTGCGTTGTTATACATAGAAGACATAGATGTGGATACTTGTAGTTCCTTAAAGCAATTTTTCACGAACTTTATCC
This sequence comes from Bombina bombina, assembly GCF_027579735.1. Classification (NCBI taxonomy): domain Eukaryota; kingdom Metazoa; phylum Chordata; class Amphibia; order Anura; family Bombinatoridae; genus Bombina; species Bombina bombina. The sequence continues at coordinate 210,866,798 of NC_069500.1, forward strand.
AAATGAAAAAAATTATATAGAAATGCAGAAGGACATCCAATGCATGTGAATGTTTACAGTTAAAGTTAAAAGAGCAAACGTATAGCCTTTGTGGATTATTTTTTTTCTGAGAGTTTCTCTCAACTTGGTTTGATATTTTATCATTTTTCCAGGTTTAATTTTTTTTATCCTTTTCCTGATTTTGTGTTACAGAATTAGAAGAGATTCCCAAGGTGAGTGTAGTAATTGTTCTTCACCAGCGACACTTTTATGGATAGTCTGAACCTAGCTGCTAAATATACTGCTTAGTTCTTGCTTGTGGAGCCTCATGGCATTAACTTGATGGATATGACCCAGAACTGTATGTCCTTTCATAGTTGTTTTTGGCTCTGGATATAGCAAAAAAAGATGTCTTAGGTTTTAGGAATGCTGAAGCACAAGAGCACGTCTAGGTACAACCCCCCAAATCTCTGACCTAAACCAAAATACATAGCTGAGAGATAAATGAATGAAATGAAGAAAACAGAAGCACAATGGGGGGGGGGGGATCAAACTCCAGGTTTTCTTCTTCTTTGTGTTAGAAGAAACTGCTTAAGTGATATGCAAGATATAGCCTTAAAGGGATACTGAACCCAATTTTTTTTCTTTCATGGTTCAGATAGGAAATGCAATTTTAAGCAACTTTCTCATTTACTACTATTATAATTTTTTCTTCATTCTCTTGGTATCTTTATTTGAAAAAGAAGAAATGTAAAACTTACGAGCCGGACCAATTTTGGTTCAGAACCCTGAATAGCGCTTGCTGATTGGTGGCTACATTTAGAAAGAGAACAAAGAAAAATTGATGATTGGATTAAATTGATAACATGATTAAATTAGAAAGTTGCTTAAAATTGCATGGTCTGTCTGAATCATGAAAGAAAAAAATTGGGTTCAGTATCCCTTTAATTCAAAGATGTTTCAGAGGGAAAACCTAGGGATTATACTTTAGATTTCACCTTAAAGGAACTTTGTGCTCATGTCATTCAAATGTATTTCTACATAAAAGATTAAATTATGTGTAGAAAAAAACTTTACAATACTTTCATTTCCGACTTCTCTTGTAATTTAACTATGAAAACTGTTAATTTCCCATTCCCCAAGAATGGCTACAGTTTATTCTGCATGGGTATACTTGATCAGTGCTGCAGTTCCAAAGTGAGCACAGTAAAGGAGATAAAAAAAAGTTAATCACAAATCTTTTCAAAGGGTGTGTCCCTGAATTTAAAAAATATATTGTTTTCCCTAAAAAAATGACAGCTTTAAATGCATTGAAAGGAATGTATTTTGTATGCATATGCATTTACAATGCATTGATTAGTTGTTCATTTATGCAAATAATATAATACAAAATTAGATGATTTTTTTTCTAGGGTAATTGTGATTTTGAAACCACTTGTCTTCTAATTAAAAAAAAAAAATCTTCCTTGTGAGATCTGCTAAATCAATGTCAGTTAGTCCTTTAGAAAAAGGAGGCATGTTGGTAAATCAAAATAGTCTATATGTCCTCACTGCTACGCTATTCTGCTTTGCAAGCACAAATACAGATTTTCCTCGGATTCTTCAGTTTCCCACAGTGGCTCACGGTCCATCTTCTATGCTTTTTTTCTCTTTGTAATTTAGTTGAGAAGGATAAAAGGTTTTGTAATTGTATGTCATGCTGATCAGGCTTATTCTTTCAGGCAATTCTTTCTCTACACCTAAAGGAAGAAATGATGGGTCTGAATGTTGTAGATAAGCTGTTTAAAGGGCTAAGGGCACGGTTTGCCATACTGCACCCTGCTATCATGTGATCCATTTGTGCTGATGTACCTTAAGGTGAAAGGTCCTTATAAGTTTCATTTATACCACATAGGGGTGAGTGTTTTCAGTTTTTTTCCCTTGATGTACATTGTTTGTGAGTGAACCAGGGTTCTACGTCTGTTTTCTTGCACATTTATTTGGCCTCAGTAAATCGACAACACTTCTTGTGTCACATTTCTTGCTTTTTTCCTGTGTATCAGAAGTCATTATTAATTGCTTGGATACTGAGTTGCTTATTCTTAGTGAAAGTACTATCCTATTGTCCTTGAATGTCAGTAGTAACACATCAGGAGTTGCAGAGATGAAGCTGGCGTGTGCATTGTAATTATACTGCATAAAGTACGCCAGCCAGATGTGGTACTTAGATTTAGTGATTTAGTACAGGTTTAGTGATTTACTACAGTGCTTATGAACATTTCTAGAAAAAAAAGCGGAGGCTCTGGTGTGTTTACGTGTCTACCTGCAATTCTTCTCTTCTCTGCAGTTGAGCTTATTTAGCCCAGGGCTAGGAATTCTGACATTTGAGAAAAGTTTGAGGTATGTCCCAGGAAGCAGAGGTCAAAGCATTTACCCACTAGCAACTGAATCTTTTTATGCCTTCCTTGCTCCTTCTTTGCAGGCCTCGGTGTTCCTAAATAATTCAAAAGATCCATAGATTATCCAGATATTCTACATTTCTTCTGAATGGTTACTTTCTTCTAGTGATTAAGCAGACTATGTCATACGACTATTAAATACAGTGTGTGTGTGTATAAAACAATATTAATTGTGAGGGGGTGAAAGTCTTGGTGAGTTCCCACACCTTTTTTTTTATAGGACTTGACCCCTGGTTAAGATGCATCTTCTGGGTGCATGAATGTTTGGCTAGATTACATGTAGAACTTTAATTCAGTCTAATTATGTTGTTTAGGTTTGAGATGAGCTAGTTTTTCTATGTCTAAGCTTTATTTTTTATGTGACCGTTGTCAGGTTATTCTGCATATGGCTGGTCAGTTCAGGGTCCCAACCAGAGCTGGTACATTCATTGAGCAGCCCCTACTTTAAAATGCAACCCACAGCCTTCATCTTCCAGTTAAAGGTACATAAAATTGTGCATATTTATTGGCCCCATCATGTTGAACATACACATCTTTGCAATATGTTACTGTGTAAGGACAGTAAGGAAAATTCTTACTTTATAAAGGTAGGTGGATCCCAATAACAGGCAATGAGAAGGTTCTTAGTCAGGAAATGCAGCCACGTGTCAGTGCTGGAGGGACAATCCAAATCCAGAACAAAGTACTGGGTAAATTAAAATGTAATAATTGGCCATAGGTCAGTGCCGGAGGTCACCAGTACAGGAATATTGGGCCAGAGAAGAGGGCCAGGAAATTAAGAACCAGTATTAAATGACATCAAATATACCAGGAACAAATAAACCAACAACAGAATAGAAAGCTTACCTGGGTTAAATAAGTTCTCCATATCAGGACAGATAAAGCAGACAACTCACATTGGATCCATCTTCCAGCCTCAGAGCAGAAGTTGGCATAGGGGCTATAAGAGCTTAATGCTGTCAGCACAGTAACCTTTCCAAACCTGGAAGTTATGCCTGAGTATGTGCCAGCAGTTGAGTATATTACACTCAAACTAACATACTGTTACAAATGAAATGTTACATCTAAGACAGAAATGGCTCTGTATTTGTGACAAATTTAGCTTTTGTGCTGCTCTAAGCACTAGAAAATCTACAAACCCAGCCAAAAACAATTTTAGCTATTTTTGCCCCATATAAATGTTACCCTATCAGAGGGCAGGGTGCATAAAGAGTCATGCACCCTCAATAGATAACTACAAAGCATGTCACCGTTTGGAAGTTCTGCTTTGTTGCACTCCCAAAGATTTTTCTTTTTGGGTAAAGGTCCTAGTTTCCAAAGTGAAATCAGTGGTTACATAGAAACATCGATATTGACGGAAGATAAGAGCCATAAGCCCAGCAAGTCTGCCCAATATTTTCTAAAAGTATAAACTTATCTAATTCAGAGATCAGCTGGGTTTACATCAATTATTGTCTTTTTTTATTCATGATCTGGTGTATGTTGGGGCCTAATCGTATTATTCCTATATAAACTGTGTGGTTATTTGCCCTCTTCTTTTTCCAAGAAATAATGTTCATTTTGCCCTTTTCTTCATAAATGGAAAGAGTCCACACCTGCATTTATTACTTTTGGGAATTAAGAACCTGGCCACCAGGAGGAGGCAAAGACACCCCAGCCAAAGGCTTAAATTCTCCTCCCACTTCCCTCATCCCCCAGTCATTCTTTGCCTTTCATCCCAGGAGGTTGGCAGAGAAGTGTCAGAATTAATTTTGTCTCTTATGGAGGGAAGTACGCTTCAACATGGGACAAGAGTTTTAAGTAATCCTATCAGTCTCTCTGAGGGCTTGGAGGAAAGTTAGAGTCCAGAGATGCAGAGTCTTTCTGCAAAACCATCCCGACTCATGTTAACAGCTCCTCAAGCAATCTGCGTTGTCGAACTTCGCTCCGCTGCCTGCTTTCTTCTCTCAAGTCCATGACGGAGGCGATGCTACTATCCGTCACACTTGAAGGGCTGTGTTTCATTTTACTTTCGTCATGATTGTAATGTATTACAAATGTTTTCCCGAGAGGCTACCACCTTGCTGGACTAACTATATATAAGGGTCTCAGTGAGATCGCCTTTTGTATCTTGGAATCAAGGGTAATATCTCCTGAGGGGGGTTATTGAACAGGGGGGGGGGGGTTTAATCATGTTTGTTATGTGATTCGACCTGCTTATGCGTAGTGTTACTTAGGTTCATGGCTTGTGGAACATAACGGCCTTTGGAAGTGACAAGGCCTTTACGGTCGGGCGCACTTTTTCTGGACTGTACGGTTCACCTTGTGACCGGGCGTTGTTACGTTTTTGACTCTCCATTTCCGCATTCCTAGCCCTGTGGCGATGGAGAAATTCGGATCTGCTGGTATTGAGCTCTTAGGAGGTGGTGAGTGCCCCAGCTATTGTGGGTGTCAGGTGCTGTTTAAGTTTTGGGTCCAAATCTAGTATCAAAATATCCTAGTTATGGAGGAGTCTGATTCCGTGGAGATGGACGTCTCTGTTTTATTTTCTACTCTGTGCGCAGAATGCGTATTGCCCCGGATGATACTAACCTATCAGTTATGTTCTGAATGCCGTATTAGAGTGCTCAATTCCTCGAGATCAGGGACTCAAGGAGCCGGTGAGCCATCTGCCTCTGGGGCCTCTGTCCTCCGAGTGGCGAGTTCCCTTCCACCATCGCTGACTACGTATGCAGGTAACCCAGAATTTGCTTCCCCTTCTCCGAAAGGTAGCTTCTTTTCCGCCAGTGGTCTCGGCACGTTGTTGCATGTCCATAATTTTGGCACTAGCCTGTATGCAACTTCCAGAAGTTGGTTTTGGATACTGTTCGTGTTCCGTTATCCAGGGCTCTTCAGGCATAAGGTGGCCTGTTCAGCTCTCTAGGGGAACGACTGTCCCTGAGGGTTTGGGGGTCAGCCTTCGAGACCGGAGTTATCCTTCGCTCCGGCAGGAGTATGCTGCGCTTTTTGGTATAGACTGACTAGCCTTCGTGTTCTTTTGAGGCACGCTTTGGCCTTGTCGGAAGTTCCCATCCTTATTGGATCTGAGACTTCTCAGTCTGCTTCTTCGAATAACTTGCAGAAATAGACATAAGGGGAAGAAGTAATCTTCTTATAGTCTTGTTATCGAGTATATAGTCCAGTTTGAGCTTGGTAGAACAGGGGCCCTGTTGGGCGCTCCTGCGGGTACGTCTGTTCTACTTAGGCGATAAACCTGTGGGTTACCTTATCCTTTATTTTATTTGAATAACGCTCATATTTTATATTTCCTTCGGGAAGTTTGTCTGGAATCGATACTCACGATGTTTGATCGCACTGTTACTTCTAAGGAAGTTTGTTATGGACGTGTTTAGTCCTATGTGTGTCTGCTGTTTTTCACTTTCTTGGGGGGATTCTATACAGCCTTGACAGGAATAGCCCTTGGTTTCAGGCTGGTCCTGATTGGGTTCATTCCTTCTGTTCTGAGGCCTAATTCAGACACGTGGCGCCTGTTCTGCCTGGCTGGTCTGGTTGGGGGCTGAGTGTGTTATTCTTGTTCTCTTTTACAAGTTTCAGTTTATTCTGAGTGGACCTGTGGGTTCATGAGGCATGAGGGATTGGTTCAGTCCTCATTGACCTCTCCAGCTGACTCAGCCCTTCATCCTTCTGACGATACATTGAGTACCATTCAGATTGGGTAATAATCACAACTATTACTATTCAGCAGCTGATTTGGTTCACCCGAAAGCGGGTGCTGGAAAAGCGCTTTGTGTCCCATTGGGAGAAGGGCGCTATATAAATACTAGTTTGACTCTCTCATGATTCCGTCTTTATGTCGGGATGTGGAGTGTTCAGACCCCCTTGCCACTGGTTCTGGCGGTCTTGCCCTTGTTGCTCTTGGATTTGTCCTTTGTTTGGATTTTTCCTTTTGAGGTTCTCCTCTTCGGATGAGACTTTGGGACTTTTTTGTTGCCCCTTAGTGTTCTTGCCCACTTTCTGGGAGGTCCTTGTGGCTTTTTTTTACTTTGGGAATTAAGTTGTTCCCTATCAGTGGATGGTAGGCTGTGTTGTCTCCTCCAAGCTTCGCTTAGGTTTTTTTTACCGGGTTTAGGATACTCTGCATTCTTTTTCCCTAGGTATGGTTCTCTGATACTCCGGAGGGGATTATGGAGACTAACCTTTGTTTTGCTCACTCTTCGGGTGACCTTGTCCTCAATGTTTTATCTGGGCATTGTTTTATCACTTTGTGTTGGGGTCTAGGCCACTCATGCGATTTTGTAGTTCTTTAGTTCCCTTTGGAGTGTCATCTTCCCTTTTGGGTTGAGATTTCAGAGTGTGACTTGTTCCCGTTTTCCCGGGTTGGTCCGGTTATGTTCCTTGGAAGGTCTATAGTTTTTACTCAAGCCTATAGTTTTTGTTGTGGATCTTCCGGCTGTCCGGAAGACTTACGATCCTGTGGCTGGTTCGGTGCAATCCAGTTTTTCCAGGGAACACAGGCTATGACCTTTGGTCTAGAAGGATTGGCTAGGATTTATGTGCCCTTTGTCTGAGGTGTGCTCTACTCCCTTTTTGGGGAGTTCCTCGATGTTCATCTATGACGTCTAGATGATTTCATTTGGAATTGGTTCATGTCTTATGAGCTTGTGCGCTGTTTCTTTCGTACTCTCCCCTTCAGGGGGGGGGCGTTTGTCCTCCTTATGGGGGTGGGGTTTCCTCTCTCTGGAGGTTGGTTGTGCTGTCCTGTCTGCAGGTTGTTGGAACGGGAGTTTATTATCTTCCAGATGTGAGCCTCTGTTCTCTGGGGCTCTGTTTTCTCTGGGGTGATGATATCTCCTTGTTGGAGACTGTCATGGAGTGTCATGCTGGGACTTCTGAGGCTCTATTGCATTTTCACTGTTCCTCTCCTATGGATTCTCTTGGACTTCCTATTTTTCGAGTTCTTGGGTTGGCACCTAAGTTCCGTTGGGGGGCTGAGTCCATCCTTTTCTGTCCTCTTTTTGGGGACTGGTGTTTGGGGTTTTTCTGTTCCCCTGTCCTTCAGACCTGTCAGCCAGCTGTAGAGGCCTGTGGGTTACTTTGCTGCATAGCAAGCAGAAGGTTGCAGTTTGAAATCAGTCGCAACCGTTTGCACTTTATCGGTGTGTTGGCAGATTTTTACCAAGACTCTATGTTCGCCTTTGGGCCCTTGTGGTATGGTGAGCCTTTTTGAGGTTTCTGTGCTTCACCATGTTCAGGATATGGAGTAGGGCTGGCGGATTTTTGGTTACTCCTGAGCTGGGTCCACTGCTTAGTGGATGTTCTGCAGTCTGTGGTAGGGTATGTGACCTATCCTCTGCTGCTCTTACTTGTCTGCAAGTAGTTTTCTACTGAAGTCATCCTGGTATGTAGTGTCTGGTGTTGACCCAGGGCCTTGCCTTCTGGGTTTGCTGCATGTATATCGGTTTCTGGAGACTTCAATACTTTGATTTCCTTGAGGACTCTGTCTTCAGTCTTCTTTTAGGGTGCGGTTACACTATCTTGAGGAGAAGTTCTTCTCTGTGTCGGATTCCTGGTTTTAACCTTGTGGTTTCTGTACATCTGGGGTCTGGGCGTTGCCTCCCCTTGATCTCGCATCTGGCTTCGGTCTCTGTGCGTTTGGCTTGGTTCTTGGTGTTTTCCTTTTTTGGGTTTTCAGGGAATCCTTGCTTGTTCCCCCATCTCTTTTCCTTTTGGGGAGTTTTTGTTTGTTGATCCCCTTCTCTGATACGGGGTGTGTTGTTGAGGACCACTTTCTGAGCGATGGTGTCTCCTGGAGGCGTGCTGGCTCAGTTGTGTTCTTTCTGCGGTCTCTAGCAAGGCTTGTGGACTATCTGCGGGTCAGTGTCCTTGGGGCCTTTTTTCTTTCCCAAATTTTTCTCGGCTTCAGATGAAGCGTTTTTTTGGGGGGTTAGGGTTTTTTCAGGCCTGGTACCCTCAGAATGGGCCGCCTTTTGTACCCTACCATTTGTGCATTCAGTGTCCTCTATAGCTTGGGTATTGTTTTCCCGAAAGTAATGAATGCATCTGTGGACTCTTTCCATTTATGAAGAAAAACATAAATTATGCTTACCTGATAATTTTCTTCAGATGGAAAGAGTCCACAGCTCCCCGCCTGTTTTTCTCTGGGGAGCATCTGTTATTTTCTTCTGGCACCTTTTCACCCTGGTATTTCTTCTATTGTTCCTTGTTCCTTGGCAGAATGACTGGGGGATGAGGGAAGTGGGAGGATTATTTAAGCTTTTGGCTGGGGTGTCTTTGCCTCCTCCTGGTGGCCAGGTTCTTAATTCCCAAAAGTAATGAATGCAGCTGTGGACTCTTTCCATCTGAAGAAAAGAAAGTTATCAGGTAAGCATAATTTATGTGTTTCTGCACTTGATACAGTTTATAACAAGTTTGTAAAGATTCTTCATGTTGAGCCTGAGACTCTTTATTAAGTCGTTTATCAGATCACTTTATAACCACCATAGACATGAAGCTTCTTATGTTAATAGTCAAATACAATTTTATTGTTTAAGTTCTTCAATCTTGCTGTGGGATATAACCATCTCTAGTTTTTGGTTATAACTTTTTTGACTAGCCATAGCTTCAAGAGTGCCGAGTGTTCTGGCTCTGAAAGGGTGATTACTTTTTATTCTATTTCCAAAAGCTAATCCAATCCATTAGATGAGCCATCATTTGAATTAAAAACTTTCTCAAATTATGTAAACTCTATACAAGGAAAAAAATACGCTTGTCGGTGTTAAGTTCCTAAACCTATACAGAAGCAAAACAGACATAGCAAAACTCAAATAAACATTATAGCTGAAATTGTTATAACCTTGATGACTCAATAATCAGGATTTTATTTGACAGGGTACATTTTTGCATAACTTTCAATGCTGACAAATCTCCACAGGAGCAAATAAAAACAACCACTATATGATAATATAAAAATAATTATAAGGGCACCGCTAACTATTTCTTTAAAGTGAAAAAATCTATATACTGTAGGTTAAGAAAACTACTTGTCAAACCATCAACAGTATAGGATATTAAATGGGACAACAGAAACTGTAACAATATTGTATGTTTGAAATTTTATTTAGAAAGCTGCAAGATTTACGCTAAAAAAAACAACATACATGCAATAACGCCTAGATAAAAATAAAGGGCCAATTGTATATAAGATAATACTTTGTGTTGGGGAATGGAGTGAATTTGTGTTTTAACAAGAAATAAATGCAAAATGGTCTGCAAGAGAGTTAAAAGTAAGAGACGGAGACAGGAAATGTGATAGAGACTGGAAAAGAGATATAAAAAGAAATGAAAGTTATATTTTTTCTTATAGAGTCTGATAGATGGAGATACTTTGATTATGACTTTTCTATAATAGATTATTTTATATGGTACCTGTAGATGGAAGACCACTTACACTGGATGAGATCTGGCAAAGAGTTCACGAATGCTTTAGACCTTGTCTTCTCCATGGGCCATGGGAAACAATCACACAACAGGTAAGATAAGTCTTATCATATTCTCTTTTTTTTCCTGTATCAGTTCTTAAAGAAAACACTTAAGTTCTTTTTCTTTTTATTAAAAAATGTTTGTACTACGGAGCCTCAGAAGTGTCACACAAGATTTTATTATAAATTGTGAGCACATTTTACTAAATCATGAGCACATTTTACTAAATCATGAGCACATTTTGCTAAATCGTGAGCACATTTTGCTACGTGCACACGCTTTAGCTAAATCGTGAGCACAATTTATAATCATGCTATTCCACCTTAAAGGGATAGGAAAGTCAAAATTAAACTTGCATGATTCAGATAGAGCATGCCATTTTAAGCCACTTTTAAATTCACTTCTATTTTCAAATGTGCTTCGTTCTCTTGTGATTGGCGAAATAGATATTTCTTTTTTATGAGACGATGAGTCCACGGATCATCTTAATTACTAATGGGATATTCAACTCCTGGTCAGCAGGAGGCGGCGGCGGCAAAGAGCACCACAGCAAAGCTGTTAAATAGCTCCTCCCCTCCCTCTCACTCCAGTCATTCTCTTTGCCTACGTTAGTGATAGGATGTGGTAAAGTGAGGTGTTAGATTAGATTCTTCAATTAAGAGTTTATTATTTTTAAAGTAGTGCAAGATTGTGCTGCTTTGTTCTAGGGTGTAGCCGTAGTCCATATCAGTCTCTTAAGTAGAGCAGTGGTGGCTTTAGAGCAATGGGAACTTGTGGGACATAATTCTCACTGCGCCTCCCATACATTGATGCTGCCCTAATCCTAATAGCCTAAGTAAGATGACTCAGACTTTATTCTTTTCCACAGGACTATGTGAGGGAGAGGACCTCTCAATCCTGGTGAGCTGCCCTGCTGTCGGGCAGAATTTAAAGGTAAGTGCTGACTTTTTTTTCTGGGTCTGATGGAAATCTCAGATGAAGTGAAGCACTTTATTGAGACATAATTCCTATAAAGATAAAGGAAGGGGATCCTGTGACAGCACATGGTGAGCAGGCACTAGGGCTGAGGGACTAGAAGTGGCTTCTCTGGGGAGTTTATTCACTTGGGCCGAGTCAGATAAAGAGGGACTCAGGAGAGGTGTTTGGTTGGGTCACAGGAATGTACTATATAACATCTGTGTCACAAATTGCCTCCGGGTTTACAGAGAACGGGTCAGTTAGCTCCCGGTGGCCTATTTTCTAAACATAATAATGGCGACCAGGAGATCGTTGTGGTAACGCCCACGAAGGGCGGGGCTATGTTTGGCGCCATTTTGTACTGCACAATTGGCTATAGCTAGATGTTACTTTAATGGGATCTGGAGTCTGAGTATTATCACGCCCACGAGGGGCGGAGCTATGTTTCAGGCCGGGTTAGACTCTCTACTGCAGTTCCGATATCGGAATGTAGATCTTTTATTTTTTCTAGCACAGTCCTTAGTGTTTTCACCTGTGTGGGTCCGGACAGCGCTGCAGCTGCGCTCCGGATCTGTTTTTGTACAAGGTTAAGCTAATACAAGGTGTTGATTGTATGGGCTCTGATGGATGATGATAGGCACCTCAGCAAGATTAGCTGAGGTGTAGATAGGTTATTTATGTGCTAAATTATCTCTTTTCCGCAATCTATAATATAAAAAAAAAAGTTACTTTTAAATTTAAAGAGACAGTAACGTTTTGTTATGTGTTAATTTTTATTAAAAAAATTCCAGCTGTCTATTTGTTTATTTCATCCCTTGTGTCTCAGGATGGACTAAGAGGCCCTGCGAGGGGTCTCTTGTTTTTGGTTTGGATGCCTGTCTAGCATTGCCAATCTGTCTTTATTTCTCATTTATTGAGAGATGTTAAATTAATAAAGATAGCCTTGTTCTGAACCTACTCCTCCTAAGGTGCATACTGCTTAAGAGCCTATTGACAATGATCAAGATATGCCACAAACTTTCCTTAAGGTGTCCCAAAAAATGTATAGCCCACATGCAGTGCCCTGCGTTTCTTTTCTCACTCCATCTGGAGTTACCTTGAATTTAATACATTGTTTGTTTTTTCCCTCGCTGTAGGGAAAAGTGCTAGAGATCATATTCACTCATCGTAGTGTGATTGATTACGTATGTTTCCTTCATATAACTGGAGGAGGAAGATACTTCAATAGTATCTGATAAGGACTTCTCAGACTCAGATGGGGTAATACCCTTATCTGATCTTGAGTCCTTTTTCCTTCTGTTTCAGCTTCAATACCTCCATTTGCTACTGAAGGAGGTTTTTAGCTATCCTGGGTGACTCCGTCACTACCAGCGTAGTCTAGCCGAGAGAGCCCAGTAGGTTATACTAATATTGTAATGTGCCCTTCATGGTGGAAGTATTTCCTGTACCAGATAGGGCTATAAAGACATTTGCTAAGGCATAGGAAATGTCCGGTATCCTTTTTTTTCCTCCTACCTTTAAAAAGAAGACGATACAGGGTGGATGAGAATTTCCATGCTAGCCAAGGGAGATACTATTCGCATGGAGGATAGTAGTTACTTGAGAACCCTATGCAGGAGAAGGACCCTATGAATAGAAGTTAGAGGGTTTACATTGTCAACCTGCGGTTGGTATGACTACTGTTTCCAGTACGACGGCGTACTGGTTTGATGCGTTGTCTGTTTCTATTAGACAGACTCCCCTCTTGCAGGGATAGGATTATGGCCTCTAAGTTAGTCCTTTCCTTTAATACAGAGGTTTCTGATTCAGGCTTTGCCATATTGGGCCGTAGAATACTATGGTAATATCTTGGTCTGCGGATGTTTCATCTACAGGATAAGAAAATTAGCGAAAAGGACGTCAGAGATAATTTCGTTCCTTTCGAGATTTCTAGGAACCTCCTTCCACTGCTTCTCCTAAACAGAAACAGTTTAAGCATTCCTGGAGACCCTAACAGGCTTAGATTAGGAGAAAACAGTCCAAGACGCCTGCTGTTGAATCAAAGACAGCATTAGGGACGTGCCCCCGATCTGAAAGGGGATAGGTTTTCTTTTTTCAATCAGACTTGGGTTTGTGATCATGATCCCTGGGGGTACATTGGGTCACAGGGATACAAGTTGGAGTTCAAGATTTTCCTCGCAGGGGCAGGTTCCTGCTTTCAAGATTATCAGCAGTCCAGTCAAAGGGAGAGGCGTTCTTACACTGTATACGGATCCTCTCCAACCTGGAAGTGACAGTTCCTGGTCCAAGGCAGGAATGAGGTCGGGGACACTATTCCTATCTGTCCACGGTTCCCAAAGGAGGGAATCTTCAGTCCTATTTTAGAATCCATAGAATGTACTTTTTGTCACCTAACATAATGCTAACATTGGGCTTTTAGAAATCCATGTGACTGAAGCTGAGGTGCACAGTTACTTGTTACCAGTTTGTGCTGAAACTCACTGGCACATAGGGCTCGATTTATCAATCAAGATGCGGACAGAGACGTACATATTCGCCCCGGACAGGAGCCAGCAGTGGTCTGGAAATGCACGTATACATCTGACAGTTTGGGTCTTGGGTAGGAGTCTGAAAACCAGCACAATGTTATTAAAAAAAAAAAACTAAACTATACATTGTCAGGTGGACTGTATAAATGGATCATCTACAAAACGTTTATGCAAAGAAAATCTAGTGTATAATGTCGCTTTAAGGTGGAATAGCATTATTATAATTATTTATAAATTGTGCGCACAATTTAGCTAAAAAGTGGGCACGATTTATAAAAAATCGTGTGACACCTTTGGGGCTCTGTAATGTACAACAATAGGAAAAGAAAAAAGTAAATTTCAAAGAATTAGAATACAAGAGTTCAAGGGTACAAAATACTCGAGTTCTGTATTTTTATTTTTGTATTTTTATTTTTGTATAGGCAGGAGCGTGCATGTGTCTTTAGCAGTCTATAGCAGCAGTGTTTGCAACTATGTCTAAAATTGCTATAAGCATTGTTGCAAACTGCTGCAAGATGGTTAGAGACACGTGCACACTCCTGAGCTCACCTAGGATTGCTTTTTAACCACGGATACCAAGAGAACAAAATTGATAACAGAAGTCAATTGGTAAGTTGTTTCAAATTTCATGCAGTATCCAAACCATTTAAGTTTAATTTTGAGTTTACTGTCTCTTCAAAATGATGATAGTGATAGCCTTGTTGTCTGAAAACTAAAGTCCAGATTGACAGATAAGTTAAATGGTGGATACAGTTTAGTTACTGAAAAACAATTGCAGTAAGAAGGGTATTCATTTGTTTTAAAAATGTTTAGACTTGTCTGATGTGTTATTCAATAGCAACGCAACATAAATGTCTTATAATTTTATGGTATTTACTGTTACTTTAAGGATAAAGCTAAAATGTCTGTGTATTTGTGCTGTCCTGAGCACTAGAAAATCTGCTTCTCTAATTTACCTGACTATTTATTTATATGTAGGGGTCATGCACCCTCTATAGACACAAACAGAGCTCCTAACGGTCCTGAATATTGAGGGATTCTCCTGGTTTGAGGGTTCTGCTCTGTTGTGCCTCCTGCATTTGTGAAACGCTAGGATTAACCAGTGGAACAAATAAAGGGGACTTTCATTCATGAAGTATAAAATACTTCATGCTAAAAGTTTCTTTATTTGTCTGAATCGTTCGTCACACTAAGCTCTTCACGCAGCCCACGGCAGAACGCTATTTTGCTGTGAGGTGACATTTCCACGCCAGTAGCCGTGTGTGCCAGCTGGTGCCATGCCAGATAGCTAGCACTCTATTGGGTAAGATCACCTCACAACAGTTCTGCTGTGGCCTGCCTTAGGCACTCAGCTTGGCGAACGCTACAGACAAATAAAGGAACTTTCAGCATGAAGTATTTTATTTGTTCCACTGGTAAATCCTAGCGTTTCACAAACGCTAAGATTTACTATCATTTTTAACTTTTTTAACTTTATAATTTGAGCAGTGTTTCTTATGTTGTAACAGATACATTTATAATGTATTCGTTCCTTTCCTTTTATTTTAAGGGGATGTTGGGATATGTATCCTGAGATAGTTTGATAATACTCATTTTTACCAAAATATCCTATTGTAAATGTTATATTTAACACTGTAGGATAACTCACCTATTATAAAAGATATCTGTTCGCTCTCATTGGATCGGTCTAGGAATAAAGCATCAAATAGCTTACTAATCCATGAAAGGGTTTTCTGAGCCTGTGCAGATAATACTTGAAATGAACAGTCAGTTGTGGTGTTTTAAATTCTCTTCTACAAGTCTCCTTTCTCAGTTCATTTGGCTTCACGTTAACATCTACCCTCTTCTTTAAATGCATCTGTTTTATACTCACAAAATCAATTACAAGACACAGCTGTTTAACAAAAGTTTCAAATGTTTCCGCAAGTCTCTGTGGGTATATCCTGATGGCTTGTAATAACATCAGTTTTCTGCACCTGGAAAGACGTGTGCAAGCTGTGCTGAAATCTAAATTGACAAGAAAATGAAATTGTATTTATTGTTGTTAGTGTGAACCGTGGCTCATCTTTTTAAAGAAATTACACTGTGCAACTGAATAAAGGCAATACATCTGGGAAGAAGGTAAAAAGAAAAATATTTACAAACATGAACTCTGATTTAACACTTAATTATTGACCTAAACTGTATTCAAAGAGGGTGGGTAATTACCTCTCTCAAGGAAGCCATTATAAATACTGATTTGCTAGAGAGTGGTACTGATGAATGTTTTTATAGCAGGTCATATTTACATTAAAATACAGGAATGTCAATGACTAGTTAAAACTCAGAATTTCATTCCCCAAAAAGGGCTAGATTACAAGTGGAGCGGTATTTAGCCTGCTTGAGCGTAAACACTGAAAGTAATCTTTTTGCGCGCAAGTTAAACTCGACACTTGCTAACTTCAGGACCTTGGATATCACAACCACACTAACTTTTTCTCCCCATATACATCATGTAGAGAAGGTGCAGGGGGCGGGTGGACTGCCCATTAGCAGAGGGAGGCGGCAGAAGTGGGATGGAACATAAAAATGAAATAAAATAAATAAATGGAGAAGGGAGGGATGGGACTCGGGGAGCTACAAAAAAAGGTGTGGGGGGGGTCTCTAACTAATGAACATGGGAGGGGGAGGGGGGCTACGCTACAAAAACTTTGAAAAAAGATTATTTTTAAATTATGTTAAGAAAAAAAGGTACTAGCAGACAGCAAAGATTAGACTTAGAGGGGGAGGGTTAGAGAGCTGTTTGGTAGGGATCAGGTAGGTTGGAGGGTAAGGGGGGTTCCTACACAGCAAAAAATATAAAGAAATTTTAAAATAAATAATTAAAAAAAGCCTTACATTTTTTAATTGGCAGACTGTCTGCCAGTACTTAAGATGGGGGTGACCAGTGGGGGGTGAGGAAGGGAAGAGAGCTGTTTGAGAGGGCTCAGGGGGTGGGAAGTGTCAGGTGGGAGGGTAATCTCTACACTAAAGCTAAAATTAACCTTAGAAGCTACCTAATTAACCCCTTTACTGCTGGGAATATGTGCAGCTGCAATTAGAGGCCTTCTAATTACCAAAAAGCAATGACAAAGCCATATATGTCTCCTATTTATGAACAAAGGGGATCCCAGAGAAGCTTTTACAACCATTTGTGCCATGAATGCACAAGCAGTATGTAAATAATTTTAGTGAGAAACCCAAAGTTTGTGAAATAAATAACACCTTTTTTTTTTTAATGGATTGCATTTGGTGGTTAAATAGTGGCATGAAATATACCAAACGGGGCCTCGGTTGTCTACTTAAAAAAATATATATATTTTTGACAGGTAAATAAAAAAAACAAAGGCTCTATTTCTGTTTAAATGCAGTGATAGCAAAACTACTAACATTTCTCTGGTATTTTGGGTGTTTTTCTCTGAAAGTCCCAGTTGTGAAGGGGTTAAATAAATATTTATTTTATATATATATATATATATATATATATATACATACGGTCGTATGCAAAAGTTTAGGCACCCCTGACAATTTCCATGATTTTCATTTATAAATAATTGGGTGTTTGGATCAGCTTTTTCATTTTGATCTATCAAATAACTGAAGGACACAGTAATATTTCAGTAATGAAATGAGGTTTATTGGATTAACAGAAAATGTACAATATGCATCAAAACGAAATTAGACAGGTGCATAAATTTGGGCACCCCAACAGAAATATTGCCTCAATATTTAGTAGAGCCTCCTTTAGCAGAAATAACAGCGTCTAGATGCTTTCTATAGCCTGTAATGAGTGTCTGGATTCTGGATGAAGGTATTTTGGACCATTCCTCCTTGCAAAACATCTCAAGTTCAGTTAGGTTTGATGGTTGCTGAGCATGGACAGCCCGCTTCAAATCAACCCACAGATTTTCAGTGATATTCAGGTCTGGGGAAATGCCAGAGTAGATTTTGAGCAGTGTTTTGGGTCGTTGTCTTGTTGAAATATCCAGCTCCGGCGTAACTTCAACTTTGTATGTATCTGCTGATTCTGAGTGGAATCCATGCAACCCTCAACTTTAACAAGATTCTCAGTACCGGCACTGGCCACACAGCCCCACAACATGATAGAACATCCACCAAATTTGAATGTGGCTAGCAAGTGTTTGTATTGGAACGCTGTGTTATTTTGCCGCCATGCATAACGCCCCTTGTTATGACCAAATAACTCAATATTTGTTTCATCAGTCCACAGCACCTTCTTCCAAAATGAAGCTGGCTTGTCCAAATGTGCGTTTGCATACCTCAAGCGACTGTTTGTGGCGTGTGTGCAGAAAAGGCTTCTTCCGCATCACTCTCTTATACGTCTTTGGAGGTGGTCTGTGGGCTGTTTTTGACCGTTCTCACCATCCTTTGCCTATCCGATATTTTACTTCTGGCCTTAACAAGAACTGTGCCTGTGGTCTTCCATTTCCTCACTATGTTCCTCACAGTGGACACTGATAGCTTAAATCTCTGTGATAGCTTTTTGTAGCCTTCCCCTAAACCATAACATTGAACAATCTTTGTTTTCAGGTCATTTGAGAGTTGTTTTGCATCCCCCATGTTGCCACTCTTCAGAGGAGAATCAAAGAGAACAACAACTGTCTATTGGCCACCTTAAATACCTTTTGTCATGATTGGATGCACCTGTCTATGAAGTTCAAGGCTTAATGGACTCACCAAACCAATTGTGTGTTCCAATTATTCAGTGCTAGGTAGTTACAGGTATTCAAATCAACAAAATGACAAGGGTGCCTAAATTTATGCACCTGTCTAATTTCGTTTTGATGCATATTGCACATTTTCTGTTAATCCAATAAACCTCATTTCACTACTGAAATATTACTGTGTCTTTCAGTTATTTGATGGATCAAAATGATATTGCTGATCCAAACACCCAATTATTTATAAATGAAAATCATGGAAATTGTCAGGGGTGCTTAAACTTTTGCATAAGACTGTGTACATACAGTACATATATATATATATATATATATATATATATATATATATATATATATATATATATATATATATAGATAGATAGATAGATAGATAGATATATATAGATATATATATATATATATATATATATATATACCTATATCTAGGTATAGATATATATTTTACATTAAGATTGGTTGATATTGCAAGAGCTTGTTTATCTCTCCCTAATTGGCCACAGCAAAGGAATAAAGATAGATAATAAAGTGATATGAAAGCAAAAATATAATATAAATACATGAAACGTCTTACATGAAGGATACCATCAAAACGTGTGATATTCCAATCTGATAATATTTTGAGCACATTGATATTACATTGATATGTAAGGTTGGAGCAATATACAGTATGTATATGTGCCAATTCTGTACTCATATGGATTAGAGAATAAACAATGGTCTATGACAAGTTCTCGCCTTAGATTATATTGTTAGGCTGACAGTATAGTAGAGCAGGAGATTTTCTGGTAAAGGTATGAATATTTTTTAAAAATCATTAAAATAAAGTAATACACTGTGCAACATTAAAGGGATATGAAACCCCAAAAACTTTATTTCATGATTCAAATACAGCACACAATTATAAAACAGCTTTCCAATTTACTTCTATTATCAATTTTGTTTCATTTTCGTGGTATCCTTTATAGAAGGAGCAGCAATACACTACTGGGAGCTAGCTGAACACATCTGTAAGCGAAAGACAACAGGCATATATGAGCAGTCACCAATCAGCATTTAGCTCCTGAGCCTACCTAGATATTATTTCCAATAAAAGATACCAAGAGAACAAAGTCAATTAGATTATGGTAGTAAATTGGAAAGTTGTTCAAAATTGTATGTTCTATCTGAATCATGAAATAACATTTTTGGGTTTCATGTCCCTTTAAGTCACTAAGGGCAGTTGTCAAGACAACCAGTTAACTGAAGAGGCAGCTGGTTTCCACAGATGGGTCTGGATTAGTAGCCCATGTTTAAATTTTTATAGCCAGGTGATCACTTTGGTAATAGTGATCACCTGGCGTGAATAAAGGTCCATAACTATATAACTATACTAAAAGGAACTTATTTACTATAGAGTTTTGCAGACAAAAACACACAGTTTTTTTTCTAACCTTGTTTATTGCACACTTTTTGTTGCAGGTTTCTTACATGACATGATATATAGATAACATAATGGTATAGATTGAAATGACTGGGTTTCTCACTGAAAAATGGCGTACAGTAGGGCCTGAATGTGAGCAGCATCTGCAAAAAACTGCAAAGAAGCTCAGCAGTTAAAGGGTTAATGTTACTTTGAGTAGATAGAAGCCGGCAACATTGCACAATGGCATATTTTTTTCATATTTTAGTGCATTTTCAACATAACTGAGTATTTTTACATACCGTATATTAAATTAGTTTTTTCTTCTTTTTCAAAAAGAATATTGAAATAGTATTTTTAGTTGGATTGGTTATATTTTTATGGACAGCGACCACCATTGACGTATTTTAATGAATCAGGTAGAAAAGTTTAAATGGTGCCTTTTTGTGAACATTACTAGAAGCATAACCATACTGATACCAGAATGCATACAGGTTTGATGCCATTTCAGTGTATAACTGTAACCATTAAGATTGTATTTAGTCTGTGTAGGATTCACAAAATGTTTCCTGAACATTCAACATTTTACATTTCAGATGTTGATTCTTATAAATTTAAAATATAATGTGGAATGCATTTCTTAAAAGAATTTACTGTCTATACTGGAATAAGTAAAAACAAAATTCATACAGGTGGTAAAAGTCCATGATCCATTACTCCTGGGAATTACTCTTCCCTACAATGACAACCACTGTACTATGAGGGAAAACTGGTCCTCAATATAGATTGAAAACACCTTTCTCTGAAGAATCAAATGAACATCTTCATTCTTCGACCATCTCCAGTAGAGGCAAAGTAAAGACTGAGGAATGTGTAAGGTGGGATTGATTTTATATAGATAATGGGGTTTGGGAATCTTTGCCTCCTATTAGTAGGAAATTCCCAGGAGTAATGGATCATTGACTCTTACCACCATGAAAGAAAAGAAGGCCCTGAGAGCAGGAATAGGTAATTATAAATGTGGCAGTGGTTGCTGCTTATCCACTGCCTAATCATTGTGAACATGAATGAAAAGGTTTCCTAGCTGGGAACCTTGTACACAAGCCATATAATAACTTGGGACAGATTGTGACTGCTATTTTATTATAACACATTCAGGAAATCTTAAGGAGCTAGGGTTGGGATTCAAAATGCTGCTAATGTTGTTAGTTAAAATATGCTGTCAATGTTCATCTCCATCTGCATTGTATTTAGAGAGTCTGGTCTTGCTATAATAATGACAAATTATTTAGTTAAAAGAACTGCTACTAATACAATCCAAGGGAGTTCCTGGCAGACATTAAATTACACAGCCCTTTTTTTTTAAGCTAAAAGAAAAATTATTCTGTTCATGCAAGGGGCAAATGAGCGTACATACATTAAGGGGACTTTAAACACTACGGGCGAGATTACAAGTGGAGCGCTAAATGTAATTTTCATGAAAGCGATATTTGCGCTCCACTGTGTAATACCAGTGCACGCTAATGTACACTGGTATTACAAGTTAACAGCAATTGCTGGGAAGCATTGCGCTCACGAGCGCGCTTCCATAGGCTCCAATGGGAGCAAAGTGGGTAAGTAGTGCAGCGATGGCAGCATATTTTGTAAATATATACTGTATATATATATATATATGACTGAGAAAGGGGAGTGTCCCCCCGAAATGTCACGCTTTTGAAATAAAGTTCTCTTGAAAAGACCAGTGAGTGCCTTCTCCTACT
The DNA here is from genome assembly GCF_027579735.1 of Bombina bombina. Classification (NCBI taxonomy): domain Eukaryota; kingdom Metazoa; phylum Chordata; class Amphibia; order Anura; family Bombinatoridae; genus Bombina; species Bombina bombina. Next base: position 210,888,038 of record NC_069500.1, read on the forward strand.
TGATATGACTATATACACATATTAACACATAAATATACACATATTTACACATAAATATACACATATTAACACATAAATATACACATATTTACACAAATATATATGTATGTAAAGTCATATACAGTATACAACAGAAGTGAGTACACCCCTGTGCAATATCACTTAAATTTGCAATACAGCATGTATCTGGCATGTGCAGACACAGTCATGTTATTTCCTTCTGCAGTTTAAGGAAGTTTACTATGCCCAAACAAATGCTCTTTTCAGGGCAATGGGTAGTTTAAGTTTTTTAGTGTTAGTTTTTTTTATTTTGGGGGGTTTGGTGGGTGGGTGGGGGGTTTTACTGTTAGGGGGGACTTTGTATTTTTAATGTAAAAGAGCTGTTTATCTTGGGGCAATGCCATGCAAAAAGCAATTTTAAGACTACTGGTAGTTTATTCTTAGATTAGGGGGTGTTTTTATTTGGGGGGGCTTTTTTATTTTCATAGGGATTAGGTATAATTTTTTAAAATTTTATAATTTTGTTTTTTTATTTTCTGTAATCTTAGATTTTTTTTATTTTCTGTAATTGTAGCTTAAAGGGACAGTCTACACCAGAATTGTAATTTTGACTAGACTGTCCCTTTAATTTATACTTTTTTTTTTTTTTAAAGTAGTGTTAGGTTTTTTATTTTAATAGTTAATAACTTTAGTATTTTGTAATTTAGGTAATTTTGGGTTCATTTAGGGGGTGTTAGGTTAGGGGGCTTAGTAATTTAATTATTTATTTGCATTGTGGGCTTTGCTGGTTTAGGGGTTAATACTTTAATAGGTTTATTGCGTTGTGGGTTAATGGCGGATTAGGGGTTAATAGTTTTATTAGGTTGTTTGCGATGTTGGGGTTGGCGGATATAGAGGTTAATACTTTATTTGTAGTTGCGGTGTGGTTTTGATGGCAGATATAGGGGTTAAAACACTTTATTAATTATTGCGGTGGGGGATTGCGGTTGACAGGTAGATAGATATTGCCCATGCATTAGGTGTTAGTTTATTTTTGCAGGCAGTTTCGGGAGTTACGGTGTTCCCATACTCAGTGCAAGGCCTGCTGCAGTTGCCTTTGTGTGGCGAGGTGAAAATGGAGTAAGATTTCTCCATTTTCGCCACGCAAGTCCTTGCTCTGAATATTGGATACCGATTTGTGACGCGGTCCCATGTTAACTTATGGGAGTAAAAATTGCGGGCGACAGGTGAAATATATTTGCCGCATTTATATGCAGTGCTGTATATTGGATACTAAAAACACGCAAAAATCTACGTCTCCGGCTTTTGCGGGCGACACCGCATATGTAATGCGGCCCATGATTGCTTATGTTAAAGGGGCAGTCTACTCCACAATTTTTATTGTTTAAAAAGATAGCTAAATACTTTTATTACTCATTCCCCAGTTTTGCATAACCAACACAGTTATATTAATGTACTTTTTACCTCTGTGATTACCTTGTTTCTAAGCCTCTGCAGACTGCTCCCTTATTTCAGTTTTTTTGTCAGTCTTGCATTTTCGCCAATCAGTGCTTGCTCATAAATAAATCAACAAAAGTTAGCACAATGTTATCTACATGGCACACATGAACTAGTGCTGTCTAGCTGTGAAAAAGTAAATTTATGCTTACCTGATAAATTAATTTCTTCTATAGTACGACGAGTCCACGGATTCATCCTTTACTTGTGGGATATTATCCTTCTGCTAACAGGAAGTGGCAAAGAGCACCACAGCAGAGCTGTCTATATAGCTCCTCCCTTAGCTCCACCCCCCAGCCATTCGACCGAAGGTACAGGAAGAAAAAGGAGAAACTAAAAGGTGCAGAGGTGACTGAAGTTTAAATAAAAAAAATACAATCTGTCTTAAAATGACAGGGCGGGCCGTGGACTCGTCGTACCATAGAAGATGTTTAATTTATCAGGTAAGCATAAATTTACTTTTCTTCTATAAGGTACGACAAGTCCACGGATTCATCCTTTACTTGTGGGATACAATACCAAAGCTATAGGACACGGATGAACGGGAGGGACAAGACAGATGCCGAAACAGAAGGCACCACTGCTTGAAGAACTTTTCTCCCAAAAATAGCCTCAGAAGAAGCAAAAGTATCAAATTTGAAGAATTTGGAAACGGTATGAAGCGAAGACCAAGTCGCAGCCTTACAAATCTGTTCAACACAAGAATCATTTTTTTATATAATATACAAATAATACAGCTGAGATTGCCCCACAAAGAAAGGAACAGTTAACCCTTTACTGTGCAAAACCGGATCGTTAATAGGGCCTAAATCCGGACAAAACAACCCCTGCACCTCGCCACAGCCCTGCTGTGGCACCTACCTGCCCTCAGGGATTGGAAAAATGGGGTTAAAGCATCAATTTGGCCCAACACTTCCACAAGGGCCCACCGGAGTTGGAGCTTGCTGCTTGCTTTGTAAATACAACTGCGCATCTGAGGCGCGAAAATAGGCCACGCCCATCTCACTCAATGTTTTTTTAGCCTAAATGAACCACACCAGAGCGGTTCCAAACTAGCCATGTGGGTTCTGAAGCCCAAAAAAGAAGCCAAGTGTACGTACCCTCAATAAAGTCTCCAAAAAACGTTATTGTCCAAAAACGTTATCAGCACGCCCAGTTCACAAAACGTTTGCCCACAAACATTCAAACTCAGTGTCAACCATTTTTTTATTAGTCCCTTATGCAAGCTTAGTAATACCCCTCTATCTTCTAGGATTACTGCTTACCCTCTCCCTCATGGGGATACTGTCAGCCAATTCTGAAATACCACAGTCTCTCCAGAAAAAAAATGACTGAACATACCTCACTGCTTATAGCATGAAAACGTTCCTCACACTGAAGTTTCTTGTACTCCTTCTTGTAAAGCCATTCTGTGGGAACTGCACTGGATCTTAGTGACAAATGCTAAGATCATCAGCCTCCAGGCAGAAGTCTTCATCCATCTGCTTCCTGAGAGTAAATAGTACACACCGGTACCATTTAAAATAAAAAAACTCTTGCTTGAAGAAATAAAAAACTAATATTTTATCACCTCTTTCACTTTACCCTTCCTAGTACTTAGAGTAGGCAAAGAGAATGACTGGGGGGTGGATTTAAGGGTGGAGCTATATAGACAGCTCTGCTGTGGTGCTCTTTGCCACTTCCTGTTAGCAGGAGGATAATATCCCACAAGTAAAGGATGAATCCGTGGACTCGTTGTACCTTATAGAAGAAAACTGTCAAAATGCACTAAAATAAGAGGCGGCTTGCAAGGGCTTATATATTAACATATGAGCCTACCTAGGTTTAGCTTTCAACAAAGAATATCAATAGAACAAAGACATTTTTATGATAAAAGTAAATTGGAAAGTTGTTTAAAATGGCATGTTCTATTAGAATCATGAACGTTTAATTCTGATTAGACCGTCCCTTTAAAGGGGTAGGCTCTGTATAGGTTGAAGTGGATGGACTTCTGTCTTCTAAAACCTCATCTACTATGTTGCTATGTTACACTGAACTAATTTGGTCCTTATGATTGCTATGTAAAGAAACGTTATAAGCAAAATTAAATGCTCTAAATCATTTGCCCCTTGCTAAATTTGACCTTGATAGAAATCTTTACAAAATTCTCGTTTGATACAGGAAAAAAGGGATTAAAATTATTTTATCAGAATTTATTTTATTTTTGTCAAAACAATTACAGTTAAACACAGCTAATAACTCAAACAATATTCTATCTCCATTTCCCCACAACATTACCCTTAATAACCAATAATGGCTTCTTAGCCTCCCGCACCCACTGACCAGGCCTCTCATTCTGCTGGTCCAGCATTCTCTCTCTCTCTCTGCATGTCGGAACTGTTGATATCTTTTACATTCAATTGATATAGATGATGCATTTAGTATAGATTTAGATTTGGTGAGATTGAATCAAAATGGTCCGTCTCCATTGTTGGCATGGCAGCGCCATCTTGTTTTTTGGGTTTGAGCATGTACAGATCAGTGTCGGATATCATTATTGTTTATCTGATGTCTCTATGTGTGTTGAATATTTATCAAGTGTCTTTGGCTGTTGAATTTGATGTGACCAATTTGTAATTATTTAGTCAATAACTGGTGGTCAGGTGGATTGTGATGCCAAAGTAGTTGCTGTCCATGTATCGTATAGGTGACTTTTCCTATATCTAATTTAATATATTTCAAATATAAAAATAGTGTAATTGTTACATTGTGATTGTTCCACAAACAAAGGTGTTTATGTGCCTACAAATAGCAGAAAAACATGATTTACTAGATTGAAACCAACCCCTGTGTGCTTAAAGGGATATGAAACCCAAAAATGTTCTTTTGTGATTCAGACAAACCATTTCTCTTGTAAGGTGTATCCAGTCCACAGGTTCATCCATTACTTGTGGGATATTCTCCTTCCCAACAGGAAGTTGCAAGAGGACACCCACAGCAGAGCTGTCTATATAGCTCCTCCCCTAACTGCCACCCCCAGTCATTCTCTTGCAACTCTTGACAAGATAGGAAGTATAAGAGAGGCATTCTTACGTTGTGTTCAAGACCTACTGGTTATGGGAGTGATCCACCCAGTTCCAAGGGAGGAACAGGGGCAGGGCTTCTATTCAAATCTGTTTATAGTTCCCAAAAAAGAGGGAACTTTCAGACCAATCTTGGATCTCAAGATCCTAAACAAATTTCTCAGGGTCCCATCCTTCAAGATGGACACTATCCGAACCATCCTCCCTATGATCCAGGAGGGTCAATATATGACTACCGTGGACTTGAAGGATGCTTATCTCCACATTCCGATTCACAGAGAGCATCATCAGTTCCTCAGGTTCGCCTTCTTAGACAGGCATTACCAGTTTGTGGCTCTTCCCTTCAGGTTAGCCACAGCACCAAGAATCTTTACGAAGGTTCTAGGGTCCCTACTTGCGGTTCTAAGGCCACGGGGCATAGCGGTGGCTCCTTACCTAGACGACATTCTGATACAGGTGTCGACTTTTCAAATCGCCAAGTCCCATACGGACATTGTTCTGGCCTTTCTGAGGTCTCACGGGTGGAAGGTGAATGAAGAAAAGAGTTCTCTCTCTCCTCTCACAAGAGTTTCCTTCCTAGGAACACTGATAGATTCAGTAGAAATGAAAATTTTTCTGACAGAGGTCAGGTTATCAAAGCTTCTAACTTCCTGCCATGCTCTTCATTCCACTTCTCGGCCGTCGGTGGCTCAGTGTATGGAAGTAATCGGCCTAATAGTAGCGGCAATGGACATAGTTCCGTTTGCCCACCTACATCACAGACCACTGCAACTTTGCATGCCCAATCAGTGAAATGGGGACTACACAGATTTGTCCCCTCTGCTAAATTTGGATCAAGAGACCAGGGATTCTCTGGTGGTTATCTCGGGTCCATCTGTCCAGGGGAATGAGTTTCCGCAGGCCAGAGTGGACTATAGTGATGACAGATGCCAGCCTTCTGGGCTGGGGCGCAGTCTGGAACTCCCTGAAGGCTCAGGGTTCATGGACCCAGGAGGAAGCCCTCCTTCCGATAAACATTCTGAAACTGAGAGCGATATTCAATGCTCTTCAGGCTTGGCCTCAACTAGCTGCGGTCAGGTTCATCAGATTTCAGTCGGACAATATCACGACTGTAGCCTATATCAACCATCAGGGTGGAACAAGAAGCCCCCTGGCAATGTTGGAGGTTTCAAAGATAATTCTATGGGCAGAGGTTCACTCTTGCCATCTCTCAGCTATCCATATCCCAGGAGTAGAGAACTGGGAGGTGGATTTTCTAAGTCGGCAGACTTTTCATCCGGGGGAGTGGGAGCTCCATCCGGAGGTATTTGCCCAGCTGATTCAACTATGGGGCAAACCAGAACTGGATCTAATGGCGTCTCATCAGAACACCAAGCTTCCTTGTTACGGGTCCACGTCAAGGGATCCCCAGGCAGCGCTGATAGATGCTGTAGCAGTGCCCTGGTCTTTCAGCCTGGCTTATGTATTCCCACCATTTCCTCTCCTCCCTCGTCTGATTGCCAAGATCAAGCAGCAGAGGGCTTCAGTGATTTTGATAGCACCTGCGTGGCCACGCAGGACTTGGTATGCAGATCTGGTGGACATGTCATCCTTTCCACCATGGACTCTGCCGCTGAGGCAGGACCTTCTACTCCAAGGTCCATTCAAACATCCAAATCTAATTTCTCTGCGGCTGACTGCTTGGAGATTGAACGCTTGATTTTATCAAAACGTGGTTTCTCCGAGTCGGTCATTGATACCTTAATTCAGGCTCGAAAGCCTGTCATCAGGAAAATCTATCATAAGATATGGTGTAAATATCTTCATTGGTGTGAATCCAAGGGTTACTCATGGAGTAAGGTCAGGATTCCTAGGATATTATCCTTTCTCCAAGAAGGATTGGAGAAGGGATTGTCAGCTAGTTCCTTAAAGGGACAGATTTCTGCTCTGTCTATTCTTCTTCACAAGCGTCTGGCAGATGTTCCAGACGTTCAGGCGTTTTGTCAGGCTTTAGTTAGAATCAAGCCTGTGTTTAAACCTATTGCTCCGCCATGGAGTTTAAATTTAGTTCTTAAAGTTTTTCAAGGGGTTCCGTTTGAACCTCTGCATTCCATAGATATTAAGCTTTTATCTTGGAAAGTTCTGTTGGAACTTGGAGTTATCTGCCTTACAGTGTGATTTCCCTTATCTGATCTTCCATGTAGATAAGGTAGTTTTGCGTACCAAACCTGGGTTTCTTCCTAAGGTGGTATCTAATAAGAATATCAATCAGGAGATTGTTGTTCTGTCACTGTGTCCTAATCCTTCACAATCTTGACGTGGTTTGTGCTTTAAAGTTTTATTTACAAGCTACTAAGGATTTTCGTCAAACATCTGCATTGTTTGTTGTCTACTCTGGACAGAGGAGAGGCCAAAAGGCTTCGGCATCTTCTCTTTCTTTTTGGCTGAGAAGCATAATCCGTTTAGCTTATGAGACTGCTGGCCAGCAGCCTCCTGAAAGAATTACAGCTCATTCCACATGGGCTTTTAAAAATGAGGCCTCGGTTGAATAGATTTGTAAGGCGGCGACTTGATCTTCGCGTCATACTTTTTCTAAATTCTACAAATTTGATACTTTTGCTTCCTCGGAGGCTATTTTTGGGAGAAAGGTCTTGCAGGCAGTGGTGTCTTCCGTTTAAGTTCCTGCCTTGTCCCTCCCTTCATCCGTGTCCTAAAGCTTTGGTATTGGTATCCCACAAGTAATGGATGAACCCGTGGACTGGATACACCTTACAAGAGAAAACAAAATTTATGCTTACCTGATAAATTTCTTTCTCTTGTGGTGTATCCAGTCCACGGCCCGCCCTGTCACTTTAAGGCAGGTGTTTTTTATTTTTAAACTACAGTCACCACTGCACCCTATAGTTTCTCCTTCTTTTTTTTTTGCTTGTCTTCGGTCAAATGACTGGGGGTGGCAGTTAGGGGAGGAGCTATTTAGACAGCTCTTCTGTGGGTGTCCTCTTGCAACTTCCTGTTGGGAAGGAGAATATCCCACAAGTAATGGATGAACCGGTGGACTGGATACACCACAAGAGAAATAAATTTATCAGGTAAGCATAAATTTTGTTTTTTTTTTAAAAATTCTAATTTACTTCTATTATCAAATTTTATTTGTTCCCATTGTATTTTATGTTGAAGGAATACCTAGGTAAGTATCTAGATCACTGCATGTCAGGAAATAGTGCTGCCATCCAGTGCTCTTGCAAATAGAAAACATTCTTTTATAACTTTTGCCATATAGTGTTCCAGACATGTGCACACTCGTGTTTCATGTCCCTTTAACTACAGTAAAGTCATTGGAAACGTAACTACAGCTACCTGTGTATGCCACTCCTACGACCTAAAGAGAATACTCGGTTACATAATCTTAATCACTGGAGGAAGAACGCATTTTTGTGTGAATCTTTATATAGATCCTTGGACCTCTAGTTATCAAGATGTCAACCGCAAATACGCTGTAATTCCGCAGCGTATTTGTGGCGAGGCTGATTCGCCATAGTTATCAAGCCCTACAGCCCGTCAAAAGTAGAATCTAGTGACGTAACATACGATCCGCCGGACTCAGTCCGACACAGATCGATGGTTACGTCACTACAGATGTTCCAAACGCATGATCGGCACACTCTGACTACTTTTGCTAGTTATCAAAGAACTAGCAGGTATGCTCGCCACTATTCTGGCCCAGCGTACCTGGTTTTCCAGGGCGGCGGAACCCATAGGAATCAATGGGAGTCTGACAGCAGCGAGAGCTCATGTTCGCTGCTGCCCGATATCCATACCCATTGATTCCTAAGGGAAGTGTCTGCACCTAACACCCTAACATTTACCCCGAGTCTAAACACCCTTAATCTGCCCCCCCTACACCGCGCGCCACCTACATTATATGTATTAACCCCTAAACCGCCGCTCCCGGACCCCGCTGCAACTCTAATAAATATATGAACCCCTAAACCGCCGCTCCCGGACCCCGCCGTCACCTACATTATACTTATTAACCCCTAATCTGCCACCCCCTATACCGCCGCCACCTACATAAAGTTATTAACCCCTATCCTGCCGATCCCGGACCCCGCCGCAAATAAATTCATTGTTTAACCCCTAAACCGCCGCACCCGGAGCCCGCCGCCACCTACATTACATTTATTAACCCCTATCCTGCCCCCCTACACCGCTGCCACCTACAGTACATTGATTAACCCCTAATCGACCCCGCCGACACTATATTAAATGAATTAACCCCAAAACCTAACCCTAACACCCCCTAACTTAAATATTATTTCAATTAATCTAAATAAATATTCCTATGATTAAATAAATTAATCCTATTTAAAACTAAATACTTACCTATTAAATAAACCCTAAGCTAGCTACAATATAACTAATAGTTACATTGTAGCTATTTTAGGGTTTATTTTTATTTTACAGGCAACTTTGTATTTATTTTAACTAGGTACAATAGCTATTAAATAGTTAATAACTATTTAATAGCTACCTAGTTAAAATAATTACAAAATTTCCTGTACAATAAATCCTAACCTAAGTTACAAATACAAAAAACACTACACTATCATTAAATTAATTCAATAAATTAACTATAATGATCTAAACTAAAATACAAATAAATAAACGAAACTATATCACAAAAAACCCCACTAAATTACAAAAAATAAAAAAAGATTACAAGAAGTTTAATCTAATTACACCTAATCTAAGCCCCCTAATAAAATAAAAAGCCCCCCAAAATAATAAAATTCCCTACCCTAAACTTCATTACAAATAGCCCTTAAAAGGGCCTTTTGCGGGGCATTGCCCCAAAGTAATCAGCTCTTTTACCTGTAAAAAAAAAAGAAATACAATACCCCCCCAAATTACAACCCACCACCCACATTCCCCTACTCTAAAACCCACCCGATCCCCCCTTAAATAAACCTAACACTACCCCATTGAAGATCACCCTACCTTGAGCCGTCTTCAGCCAACCGGGCCGAACTCTTCATCCGATGCGGGCACAAGTGGTCCTCCAGCCGGGCAGAAGTCTTCATCCGATAGGGGCAGAAGAGGTCCTCCATCTGGCAGAAATCTTCATCCAAGCGGCATCTTCTATCTTCATCCTTCCGGCGATGAGCGGCTCCATCTTGAAGACCTCCAGCACGGAACATCCAGCTCTACCGACGACTACCCGACGAATGACTGGTCCTTTAAATGACGTCATCCAAGATGGCGTCCCTCGAATTCCGATTGGCTGATAGGATTCTATCAGCCAATAGAATTGACTCTGCATTATTTATTATGTATTTGTAACTTATGTTAGGATTTATTTTGCAGGTAATTTTGTAATTATTTTATCTAGGTAGTTATTAAAGGGACACTGTACCCAAATTTTTTATTTTGTAATTCAGAAAGAGCATGCAATTTTAAGCAACTTTCTAATTTACTCCTATTATCAATTTTTCTTTGTTCTCTTGCTATCATTATTTGAAAAAGAAGGCATCTAAGCTTTTTTTTGTTTCAGTACTCTGGACAGCACTTTTTTATTGGTGGATGAATTTATCCACCAATCAGCAAGGACAACCCAGGTTGTTCACCAAAAATGGGCCGGCATCTAAACTTACATTCTTGCATTTCAAATAAAGATACCAAGAGAATGGAGAAAATTTGATAATAGGAGTAAATTAGAAAGTTGCTTAAAATTTCATGCTCAATCTGAATCACAAAAGAAAAATTTTGGGTACAGTGTCCCTTTAAATAGTTTATATTTAATAACTATTTTACAAAGTTAAAATAAATACAAAGTTGCCTGTAAAATAAAAATAAACCGTAAAATAGCTATAATGTGATTATTAATTATATTGTAGCTATCTTACGGCTAGATTTAGAGTTTTGTCGGTAACGACCCGCGTAGCTAATGCTGGCTTTTTTCTGGCCGCACCTTTAAAATAACTCTGGTATTGAGAGTCCACAGAATGGCTGCGTTAGGCTCCAAAAAAGGAGCGTAGAGCATATTTAACGCTACTTCAACTCTCGATACCAGAGTTGCTTACGGACGCGGCCAGCCTCAAAAACGTGCTCGTGCACGATTCCCCCATTGGAAACAATGGGGCTGTTTGAGCTGAAAAAAAACCTAACACCTGCAAAAAAGCCGCATTCAGCTCCTAACGCAGCCCCATTGTTGTCTATGGGGAAACACTTCCTACGTCTGCACCTAACACCCTAACATGTACCCCGAGTCTAAACACCCCTAACCTTACACTTATTAACCCCTATTCTGCCACCCCCGCTATCGCTGACCCCTGCATATTATTTTTAACCCCTAATCTGCCGCTCCGTAAACCGCCGCTACTTACATTATCCCTATGTACCCCTAATCTGCTTCCCCTAACACCGCCGACCCCTATATTATATTTATTAACCCCTAATCCGCCTCCACCTGCCTACACTTATTAAACCCTAATCTGCCGACCGGACCGCCCCGCTATTATAATAAAGTTATTAACCCCTAATCCGCCTAACTAACCCTATAATAAATAGTATTAACCCCTAATCTGCCCTCCCTAACATCGCCGACACCTAACTTCAAACATTAACCCCTGGAGCTCACCGCTATTCTAATAAATGTATTAACCCCTAAAGCTAAGTCTAACCCTAACACTAACACCCCCCTAACTTAAATATAATTTTAATCTAACGAAATTAATTAACTCTTATTAAATAAAGTATTCCTATTTAAAGCTAAATACTTACCTGTAAAATAAATCCTAATATAGCTACAATATAAATTATAATTATATTATAGCTATTTTAGGAATAATATTTATTTTACAGGTAACTTTGTATTTATTTTAACCAGATACAATAGCTATTAAATAGTTAAGAACTATTTAATAGCTAAAATAGTTAAAATAATTACAAAATTACCTGTAAAATAAATCCTAACCTAAGTTACAATTAAACCTAACACTACACTATCAATAAATTAATTAAATAAAATACCTACAATTACCTACAATTAAACCTAACACTACACTATCAATACATTAATTAAATACAACACCTACAAATAAATACAATGAAATAAACTAACTAAAGTACAAAAAATAAAAAAGAACTAAGTTACAAAAAATAAAAAAATATTTACAAACATAAGAAAAATATTACAACAATTTTAAACTAATTACACCTACTCTAAGCCCCCTAATAAAATAACAAAGCCCCCATCCGATCAGCCAATCAGATTGAGCTCGCATTTTATTGGCTGATCGGAACATCCAATAGAATGCAAGCTCAATCTGATTGGCTGATTGAATCAGCCAATCGGATTGAACTTGATTCTGATTGGCTGATTCCATCAGCCAATCAGAATTTTCCTACCTTAATTCCGATTGGCTGATAGAATCCTATCAGCCAATCGGAATTTGAGGGACACCATTTTGGATGACGTCCCTTAAAGGAACCGTCATTCGTCGGGAAGTCGTCGTCGGAAGAAGATGGGTCCGCGGTGGAGGTCTTCAAGATGGAGCCGGTCCTCATCGGATGAAGATAGAAGATGCCGCTTGGAAGAAGATGGTTGCTGGTCCGGATCTACTCTTCTTCCCGGATAGGATGAAGACTTTGGAGCCTCTTCTGGACTTCTTCAGCCGTCGGATGATGGATGTCTAGCCCCCGCTTGGGCTTAGATGAAGATATCGGAGCCAGGACGGATCGGTGATACCTGGTATGGTGAAGATAAGGTAGGAAGATCTTCAGGGGCTTAGTGTTAGGTTTATTTAAGGGGGGTTTGGGTTAGATTAGGGGTATGTGGGTGGTGGGTTGTAATGTTGGGGGGGGGTATTGTATGTGTTTTTTTACAGGAAAAAGAGCTGAATTTCTTGGGGCATGCCCCGCAAAGGGCCCTGTTCAGGGCTGGTAAGGTAAAAGAGCTTTGAACTTTAGTAATTTAGAATAGGGTAGGGCATTTTTTTATTTTGGGGGGCTTTGTTATTTTATTAGGGGGCTTAGAGTAGGTGTAATTAGTTTAAAATTGTTGTAATATTTTTCTTATGTTTGTAAATATTTTTTTATTTTTTGTAACTTAGTTCTTTTTTATTTTTTGTACTTTAGTTAGTTTATTTCATTGTATTTATTTGTAGGTGTTGTATTTAATTAATGTATTGATAGTGTAGTGTTAGGTTTAATTGTAGGTAATTGTAGGTATTTTATTTAATTAATTTATTGATAGTGTAGTGTTAGGTTTAATTGTAACTTAGGTTAGGATTTATTTTACAGGTAATTTTGTAATTATTTTAACTATTTTAGCTATTAAATAGTTCTTAACTATTTAATAGCTATTGTACCTGGTTAAAATAAATACAAAGTTACCTGTAAAATAAATATTAATCCTAAAATAGCTATAATATAATTATAATTTATATTGTAGCTATATTAGGATTTATTTTACAGGTAAGTATTTAGCTTTAAATAGGAATAATTTATTTAATAAGAGTTAATTAATTTCGTTAGATTAAAATTATATTTAAGTTAGGGGGCTGTTAGTGTTTAGGTTAGACTTAGCTTTAGGGGTTAATACATTTATTAGAATAGCGGCGAGATTCGGTCGGCAGATTAGGGGTTAATAATTGAAGTTAGGTGTCGGCGATGTTAGGGAGGGCAGATTAGGGGTTAATAAATATAATATAGGGGTCGGCGGTGTTAGGGGCAGCAGATTAGGGGTACATAGCTATAATGTAGGTGGCGGCTCTTTGCGGTCGGCAGATTAGGGGTTAATTATTGTAGGTAGCTGGCGGCGACGTTGTGGGGGGCAGGTTAGGGGTTAATAAATATAATATAGGGGCCGGCGGTGTTAGGGGCAGCAGATTATGGGTACATAGCTATAATGTAGCTGGCGGCGGCGTGTGGACGGCAGATTAGGGGTTAATAAGTGTAGGTAGCTGGCTGCGACATTGTGGGGGGCAGGTTAGGGGTTAATAAATATAATATAGGGGTCGGCGGTGTTAGGGGCAGCAGATTAGGGGTAGATAAGGATAACGTAAGTAGCGGCGCTTTGCGGTCGGCAGATTAGGGGTTAATTATTGTAGGTAGCTGGCGGCGACGTTGTGGGGGGCAGGTTAGGGGTTAATAAATATAATATAGGGGTCCGCGGTGTTAGGGGCAGCAGATTAGGGGTACATAAGTATAACGTAGGTCGGCAGATTAGGGGTTAAAAAAATTTAATCGAGTGTCGGCGATGTGGGGGGGCCTCGGTTTAGGGGTACATAGGTAGTTTATGGGTGTTAGTGTACTTTAGAGCACAGTAGTTAAGAGCTTTATAAACCGGCGTTAGCCCAGAAAGCTCTTAACTACTGACTTTTTTCTGCGGCTGGAGTTTTGTCGTTAGAATTCTAACGCTCACTTCAGACACAACTCTAAATACCGGAGTTAGAAAGATCCCATTGAAAAGATAGGATACGCAATTGACGTAAGGGGATCTGCGGTATGGAAAAGTCGCGGCTGAAAAGTGAGCGTTAGACCCTTTTTTGACTGACTCCAAATACCGGCGGTAGCCTAAAACCAGCGTTATGAGCCTCTAACGCTGGTTTTCACGGCTACCGCCAAACTCTAAATCTAGGCCTTAGGGTTTATTTTATAGGTAAGTATTTAGTTTTAAATAGGATTAATTTATTTAATGATAGGAATATTTATTTAGATTAAATGAAATAATATTTAAGTTAGGGGGGTGTAAGGGTTAGGGTTAGACTTAGGTTTAAGGGTTAATTCATTTAATATAGTGGTGGTGGTATAGGGGGGTAGATTAGGGGTTAATAAATGTACTGTAGGTGGCAGTGGTGTAGGGGGGGGATAGGGGTTAATAAATGTAATGTAGGTGGCGGCGGGCTCCGGGTGCGGCGGTTCAGGGGTTAAACAAATTATTTGCGGCTGGGTACGGGATCGGCAGGATAGGGGTTAATAACTTTATGTAGGTGGTGGCGGTATAGGGGGCGGCAGATTAGGGGTTAATAAGTATAATGTAGGTGGCGGCGGGGTCCGGGAGCGGCGGTTTAGGGGTTCATATATTTATTATAGTTGCGGCGGGGTCCGGGAGCGGCGGTTTAGAGGTTCATATATTTATTATAGTTGCGGCGGGGTCCGGGAGCGACGGTTTAGGGGTTAATAACTTTATTCAGTTGCGGGGGCTCCGGGAGCGGCGGTTTAGGGGGTAAAACTGTATAGTATAGTGTGGGTGCTTAGTGACAGGCTATCAAGAAAGCTACGAAGAAGCCGATGATCAGCGAGATCGATGACTGTCAGTTAACAACAGTCCGCTGCTCATCGCTCCGTACTTGGTGCGCGGCTTCTTGACAGCTTTCTTGATAACTTTGGCGAATGTATTCAGGTCCGCGGCTGCGATGTAAGGCGAGCTTAGGCGAGCATATTGGGCCGGCGAATGCAGGTAAATACGGAGCTTCATAACTAGAGGCCTTGGACTGTATTCATATTTTATTTGTGTGATCTAGGTACACACCTGTTCACATTTTGGATACATTGTAAAATGGGGTCAGTATTAAAATATAAAAATACAGTGAAAACAAAGATTTTAGACTTTATTGGACAAGCAGAGTTGTAATAGTTAGCAATTTACAGTTAGAGAAAATCAAATTCCTGTTATTATTATAATTCATTTGCATAGCGGCGCCCAATTCCATATCAAGGTTAGTTGATGTAAAACAATGTAAATATTTTTAGGAGACGATAGAAAGTTTCCGGTGTCTAAAAATGAAGGAAATTTACAGAAACAAAGCATAAGTTTGGAATTGTAACAATGTCTTTTTCAAAACGAAGGCTTAACTTTAAATACCTTCTTCTAAATCTCTGCAGCAAGTGACTTCTGCCAACAAGAAAAAAGACTTTTTTTTTAATCTCAATGTTGTACTAATAAAAAGAAGACTTGAATGAGAAAAAGGATTCATGTGATATCAAGTAGATGCCACAAGTGGCGCCAGCTGGTCTCTTTTTTTTTTTTCCACCCACAAATTATAAAATATCCTGATCCTGATTAACACTGAACAATCATGCTGTATTAAAGATATGTTGTTTTCAGTGACTTTAAGGACAGGTAGAAATTCAGCATCAAATATAGAGAAACGGAAACAGTATATTCCAGGATCATCAATAATATACCAGAATGCAGTACATTTTAAAGTGACATAAAACGTAACCTTTTTTTGACGTTTGGATACAGTGCATAATAAAAAAAACAAAAAACTTTCAAATGAACTTATTTTGTTCTCTTGGTATCCGTTGTTGAAAAGCAGGCTAAGGAGCATATACGTGTCTGGCAGCAGTTTTGCAAGAATGCTTTTAATAGTTATACAATGTGCAACTGCTGCCATCTAGTGCTCAAAAGCATTCTTGCAAAACTGCTGCCATAAAGTGTTGGAGACATGTATATGCTCCTAAGCCTACCTCCCTGCTTTTCAACAAAGGATACCATGAGGAGAAATAAATGTTATAATAGAAGTTAGATGGGAACTTTCTTTCATAAAGGTGGTGAGAGTCCACAATCCAATACTCTTGGAAATTATACTCCTGACCACTAGGAGGAGGCGAAGATCCCAAAATTCCCAGAGCCCTTAAAATTCCTTTCACCTTACTAAAAACGACGCCGCATATGTAATGGAGCCCTTGATTTGGTTTTAAAAGTTTTGCAGGTTCCTCCATTTGTATCTACGTTTTCTATGGATATTTAGCTTTTTTTCCTGGAAGGTTTTAATTTCATTTTTGCCTAAGGTGGTTTCTTTTGATAACTTCAATTATCAGATTAACAAACGATATCCTGAATAGGAGGAAAAAAAGAGGCGCCTGATGGTGTAATAACGAATGTACAGGCAGTGAGGCAGATCAAGAGTACAGCTTTATACTCACGAGCCTAGATGCACATCCAGTGCAATAATCAGCAGACCGAGGCTTCGGAGCCGATTGGCTGACTCAATCCAATCGATAGACAGCTGGGCTAAGTGCAAGGAGCATCCTCGATATAGTCACCAAAGTATAAGGTGAAAAGCAAGTACCTATTCAGTCTTTTCATAGATTGTTGTTCCCTCTTTTTGGGCGCCATGTACTAAGGCGTCAATTTTTTCGCACAGACCGTATCGAATTAACCCGCCGGCATTCGCACCATGCGGATGGCACTTCGTTACATGAATGTACTAAAAACCAAGCCGTAAAATTTCGCGTCTATTGTGTGTCGAAGACAATCGGATTATTGATAACTTTGAAGCTTCGTTCGGCGCGAAAGAGCAAAGTTAAGAAGCAGTCTGCGACCTGATTGGTTTAGTTGGGATGGTTTGACTGCAACATGGGTGCAATCGATGGCTCCAAGTACATTGGGCATTCCGGCCATTCTATAAAAATTAGACTTCACAGATTGCCACTCTTCTGGAGTCGCTGGAAGGCACACGTACCTTGGAAAGACGACCATCAAAGCATCAATAACTTTGGTTAGGTGCCTCGAAAAAGCAGACTGGCTGATGGCAATTATAACGCTAGACACAGCTTGGAATGAACCGGTGGCAAAAAAGTGTAAGGCTGCCAACAGTTTTAATAGTCCGGGTATGGCTTGTGAACGCGCTGTCATAGGTTCCAGGTATTCTGCTATTTCATAGTAAAGTTCCATAATAGCTTCTCTGTCCAAACGGAATCTCTGGATAATCTCTCGATCAGAAATGCTTTCCAAACCCATACGTGGAAGGAAAACTCTAGGGACTCTAATTCTTCTACCTCTCCTTCTCTGCAAGTTGTTAACCGGTGCCTGTATAGCCCTTCTTCCTCGTAATTGAATTAATCGGAAAAGAAACATGTGTAAAAGTGTCTCCATCTTCATTCACTGATCCAAAAACCAATAATGCTACAATAGTAGTCTAGTCCTTTCACTTAAGTACTTCTACCTGGCGTCAGGTTGAGACGCCCTATAGTTTTCTATTGTATTCGCTACCTAAATGGTCGCAAAGCAAATCATGCGAAGTTACAGTGAAAGTTGGAGCGGACGGATTAGTTGTAACATTCATAATTTCCGATTACAGCGAATTTACGTGCAATCGAACATGTAGTAAGTGGAAAAAGGCTTCGGAACGATCAGTTGCGTAAAATTACGATCGCTGATGAAAATAGTGGTTTTTCGACCAGATCGCACATTGGTACATACGAGAAGCAGATCGTGAGCGAATTTTGACGCGGAAATACAGACGGACGGTCACTTCGAAGCTTAGTACATGGCGCCCTTTGTCCTAATCCAAATAATCCTAAACAGAGGCTTCTCCATATTTTGGATGTGGTCAGAGCTTTGAAGTTCTATCTGCAGGCTTTTAAGGATTTTAGACAATCTTCTAGCTTTTGTTTGTTCTTTTTTTTTTCTGGTTCCAGAAAGGGTCAGAAAGCTTTTGCCGTTTTGTTAGCCTCTTGTTTAAAGGGACACTAAACCCCAATTTTGTTTTAAATGATTCAGACAGAGCATGCAATTTTTAGCAACTTTCTAATTTACTCCTATTTTCAAATTTTCTTCGTTCTCTTGTTATATTTATTTAAAAAGCAGGAATGTAAAGCTTAAAGGGACAGTCAACACCAGAATTTTTGTTGTTTAAAAAGAAAGATAATCCCTTTATTACCAATTCCCCAGTTTTGCATAACCAACACAGTTATATAAATACACTTTTTACCTCTGTGATTACCTTCTATCTAAGCCTCTGCAAACTGCCCCTTATTTAAGTTCTTTTGACAGACTTGCTTTTTAGCCAATCAGTGCTCACTCCAGGTAACTTAAAGTGTATGAGCTCAATGTTATCTATATGAAACACATGAACTAATGCCCTCTAGTGGTCAGAGTGCATTCAGATTAGAGGCAGTCTAAGAAATTATCATATGAACCTCCTAGAATTAGCTTTCAACTAAGAATATCAAGAGAACAAAGCAAAATTGGTGATAAAGGTAAATTGGAAAGTTGTTTAAAATTACATTCCCTATTTAAATCCTAAAAGTTTTTTTTGGACATGACTGTCCGTTTAAGAGCCAGCCCATTTTTGGTTCAGAACCTGGGTTATGCTTGCTTACTGGTTTGATAAATGTAGCCACCAATAAGCAATCACTATCCAGGGTGCTGAACCTAAAATGAGCTGGCTCATTTAAATGCCTGCTTTTTAAATAAAGATAGCAAGAGAACGAAGAAAAATTGATAGTAGGAGTAAATTAGAAAGTTGTTTAAAATTGCATGCTTTATCTGAATCATGAAAAAAACATTGGGTTTAGTGTCCCTTTTAAAGCCTTTGATTCATAAAGTTTACTTGGAGGTGGGTCAGTCTCCTCCTAAATGGATTGCTGTCCATTCTACCAGATTAGTTGCTACTTTGTGGGCTTTTAAAAATGAGACCTTTTTTTTATCACATTTTCAGGGCAGCTACTTGGCCTTCCTTACATTATTTTTCTAAATTCTACCATTTTGATGTTTTTGCTTCTTCTGAAGCAGCTTTTTGTATGAAAGTCCTTCAGGCAGCTGTTTCTGGGCATTAAATATTATTGTATAGATATTATTTTTTTTAAAACAAACAAAAAACGATTCAATCTATTTGGAATAGTATAAGTCTGGTCCCACTCAGATTACTTGTGGACTCCACAGCTTGGGTAATAAATGTTCCCAGGAGTAAAAGATCATGGGCATTCGCCACCTTTATGAAAGAATCTATAATTTGTGCTTACCTGATACATTTCTTTCTTAGCGGTGAGAGTCCATGAGCCCCTGTCCATTATTTTCTATTTAAATTGTTTTTCTAGCAGTAGTTCAAGTACCTTTTGTTTTCCCTGGTCCTTTTTGTATTGCTCTTATTTACTGCAACATCTGAAGTTCAAAAATATTCTTAATTAAAGCAAATAATTCAAAAAATCATACAATCCTTAATAATAGCACTGCGGTTTTGTAGCATTTGTTTCATATGGCGCATTTGCGATGTAGTTGTCTCCTAGATCCCCTGCCTTGGTGATTGACCTCTTGTAAGTAGTTTATAATAGTGCATGAATCATATTTGAAATGAAAGCTTCTAAGCATAAAGGGACATTAAAAGATTTTAATTACAATTCTGTTGTTTCACTATAGAATAACATCAGCCAAGTCTAAACATTTGTAAAACATATCAACATCTTGTTTGCTGCAACTGTTTTTCAAAACTCATACTCTACCCACCACATGCCTCATTTGGTAGAATTCACAGCTAACAAGGGTAGTATAACATTCATTATTTTGCACTTATCAGTTAGAGACAATTAGGGAAATATATGTAACAGGGTTAGCCTTGTGTAATCTTCAGTGTGCATTTTTAGTTCTGAGAACTAAAAACCCCACATCACAGCGTAATTGCATGAAAAGGGGCTAAATGAATAAGGAAAGCATATTTAAATTTTTTGTACTACACATAGGCTGCCCTAGCAAAACCATAAGTGATTCCGTAGATGATTCTAAGCAATGTGCTGTATGCTTAGAAGAATAAGCATAATTACTGTAATTTAAGGGTTACATATAATCTGAAAATAAAAGTAAACTACATATTACATATAATTGTATTGCCAAATAAGGTGCACATCTTTGGCAAATAATGTAAAGTAAGAAATAAAATGATCGTTTGTACTATAACACATCACAGATACAATTCTGTGCTTTAACCCTGTAGTCATAAGTTGAACATCTTCTTTTGAACAATGGAAGGTGTATTCAATGATCAGGAAAGGGACATTGGGAAAGATTTAGTAAAACTTATTTGAATAGCTACATTCTTTGACCTTGACATTTTATCATATTACATAGGATGGGGTGACACTGCAAAAACACGAAACAAGTGAGATGTGCATTTAATGCACAACTAAAGCAATCCTAAAATATAATGAATGCATTTGTCATGGCAGCATATAAGCCCAAAATGTTAGCGTTATTGTTAAATAAATACTAGGACAAATAATAATGTGTAAAAGAGACAATACATAAATAATATGGTCTCAGTTCCAAGGAGCTATGCTTCCTTTACAAAAGAAATTGAAAGTGTATTAAACTTTGAGGGATCCATTTATCAAGCAGTGGAAGCTACTTTGGAGCTCCTGCAGAGCCTGTTTACCGCAAGTTAAAAACCAGTGGTCATCTGACTGCTGCTTCTTACAGCCTCAGCCATGTAGGGAAACTTTTCTGTCCGGTATTTGATAAATGGGTACCCCAAACATGTAAATCTGATAATATTATATGTTGTGTGGGTCATCAAGTCCTTAAAGAAGAGCAAAAGCCTCTCTCAATTCACCATAATTATCTTAATCTAAATATGAGCTGGGACGAATGAAGTGAATGTTCACCTATAGATGATTTTATAGTAAAATTAAAATAGAGCATACGGTAAGGATTTTAGTTTATATGTGGCCTTTTCTTGAGTTGAATCCCACTGGGACCCAGAACTTCTTTCTAAAAATTAAATATCCATAATGGGATTTATTTCCTTACCTTCAAGATGGAAAAAAAGCATTTAATTTTTTTTTTACAAAGCTAAGATCATTTTTAAATGAACATGGGCTGGGCATTTTTAAATATGTATAAATATCTGTATTAAAAATATATGAAATCCAAAAAAATCTCTTTTGTAATTTGGACAGAGAATTAAATGTAAAAAAAGTATCAAATTTGCTTAATTACCATGGTATTCTTTATTAAAGAGATACTTAGGTAGCCGTCAGAACATGGTGCTGCCATCTAGGGCTCTTGCAAATGGATAGCATTCTTGCAAAACTGCTGCCCTATAGTGCTCCAGACTCGTGCACGTTACTGAGCTTATGTCCCTGCTCTTCATCAAAAGATACCAAGAGAACAAAGAGAAAATGATAATAGAAGTAAATTAGAAAGTTGTTTAAAATTGCATGCTCTACCTTGATCATGAAATAAAAATTTTGGGTTTCATGTCCCTTTAAATAGTTAATTTGCATCACATGTCATAATATATTCTATTATTAGAATATTTTATATATATATATATGTAATATAATTTGTGTACCCTGTCTTATAGATATTTTATTTGCTATAGAGTTATTATTTAAAGATATATATGGTAATGGTATTATTTAAGTTGCCTGTTAGATACAAATGCTCATGATCAGCCAGTTGAACATTAGCAGGAAGTACCATTTAGCCAATATACATTAACAGAAAGTACACAACTGACACTGCTGTATTAGTTTTAATTAAAAGGGTTTGTAAACAAGCAGGGCTAGTAAACTGCAGTTGCTGTGGAGCAGTTATACTGCAACTTCAAGGATGACATTAAACCTTTAGAAAAATGTATACAAAGAGGCATTGAGTAAAAGGATATAACTGACGTTTAGTGACATAAAACACAAATAGAACATACAATTTTAAACAACTTTCCAAATCAAATGTGCTTCATTCTCTTGATATCCAATCCTTAAGGAGCATCAATGCACTACTGGCAGCTTGCTGAACATATCTGGTGAGCCAATGATGAGAGGTGTGTGGACCACCAATCAGCAGTGTGAATCCAGTAGTTTTTCCTGAACCTATCTAGGTATGTATATCAACAAAGAATACTAATAGAACAAAGCAAATTATGTAACAGAAATAAGATGGAAAATTGTTTAAACCACATCATGAAAATTATATTTTGGCTTTACTTTCCCTTTAAGTTTGAACAGCCTTTACAACTTTTTATTTTTCATGGATATTTTTAATATTTGCTGTGCAGGTAAATTTCATGTTTTGCAATGATATTAGATGTTCATTTTGGGATATCAAAAAAAATAATAATACAGAACTCTAGTGACAACTAGTGGCAACACAAGAAACTACAATTAAAACAAATTAATCCTTGTTTTCTAAGAAAAATGTATGTAAGTACATATATGAAATGTCAGAGGCAAGGTCTCTATACATCTCTATTACTCATGTAATATCAGTCTACTATCCTTTCACAGTTCCTCAGAATCATCCAACAGGACACTTTTTTAGGATTATATTGAATGATAACAGGTTAGATATTAGAACCATATTTCCTGAGTAGCTGATTATATCCCATGTATTGTTGTTAGGACATCCTGAAAATCAGGCCCACTGGTCATTCTTGATGAATGAGGTTCTGAAACTATGATTTAAATAAATCATTTAATCACAAAAGAAACTGAGATTGTATGGGATTTACATTTCTATAAGCAACATAACATCAACTTTATTGTATTATAACATTTGCAATAATAATAATAATAGTTGTTTAGCGTAACATGGCTGTGTAATGTTTCTGTGTGGCTGGATGGTACTGACCAGAAGCCACCGGCAAACTGAAGGATGTGACCTACCCATAAAATGATAAAATGATGAGACGTACAAGTAAGAGTTGCCTTATAGGACATGATGTAGATGATGTTTAGCAAAGGAGACAGACACAGATAAAAAGAAACTGAGCCAGGTTAAAGGCCAAATACAGATGGTCACGCCAAACAGTAACAATGGTTAGTTTAATAGCAACCAGGCAGAGGCTAAATTATATCCAATTGCAGGGTCAGGTCAAGCAAAAGGTCATGCCAAGAAGATTACAATAGTACAGGAAGCAAAGAGTAAATACGTAATCAAGAAAAGGGTCAGCAGTAGGAGATCCAAATACAGCCAGGCACCCAAGAGACAAAATAGGTAGTCAGACCAAAGTACCCAAGACAATAGCACCTATTATAACAAAGTCTTGTGTGGCACAATTCACTAAAGACTAATATTTTGCAGTAATGACTGTATCACTTCAAATGATAATTGCAATATGTGGACATAAATGAAAAAGATAATAGGGAAACAAGATGGTGTGGCCCATAAAAGTGTACTCGGGGGTATCACACTTAGAGATTGATCACAATCTTGGTTTTGTTTTTGACTGATAATGATTTCTGAACGTTGGTTGATTTTCCCAGTGATCACAAACCTAAAATGTTTCTGCCATTTACACCCCTAAAGCTTAGAATTGTTACCTACTGAAAGCAACACAAAGTCATTATCTGCATCATCCTCATTGCATAAGGAAGAATGAGAAACAAAATACCAGTTTGGTGGATTAAGCAATTACAGCACATGTTCAATGCCCTGTATGTTGATTGATCTCTCATATTAGTGTGTAGAGATGAGGCATGTGAATTTGTTAATTTGTATGTGTAACAAATGCCAAATATGGCTGTGAGCAGCGTCATTCCGGGATTTTTGGCACTGGATTTATTCAAGTGAAAGTTCAAGATCCTTTGGCCCCTATTTAAGAAAGTCTGGCGGACCTCATCCGACAGTGCGGATCAGGTCAGCCAGACCTCGCTGAATACAGCAAGCAATACACTCGCCGCATTCAGCATTACACCAGCAGCTCACAAGAGCTGCTGGTGCAACGCCACCCCCTGCAGACTCGCGGCCAATGGGCCGCCAGCAGGGGGTGTCAATCAACCCGATCGTACTCGATCGGGTTGATTTCCGGCGATGTCTGTCCGCCTGCTCATTCGGAGCTTGATAGATAGGCCCCTTTGTGTGTTCAACTATCACATGAATCATTTGAAGTGTGATCTGTAAAACAGGACTGGCAAATGTAAAGTATAGAACCATTTCTTTCACTTACCGGATAATGTTAAAATAGATAGTTTCAATAAACAATGAAATTGTCTGATTGTGATTGAAAACTTAAATTGCATCAGTGTGACGCTAATGTTTGAATTCATCAATTACATTTTATTGTATCTGTTTATTGTATCACTGCTCAAGTTAAAGGGACAGTCAAGTATAAATTAAACTTTCATTATTCAGATAGGACTTTTAATTTTAATCAACTTTCCAATTTACTTTCATCATCAAATTTGCTTTTTTTCTCTTGGTATTCTTAGTTAAAACTAAACATTGGTAGGCACATATGCTAATTTCTAAGCCTTTGAGGGCTGCCTCTTATCGCTTTGTAAATCTCTTTACAACACTGTGGGCCATATAGATAACACTGTGTTCAGGCACAGGGGGTTATTTAAGATTTAGCACAAAACAATGCTACATGCAAGACAATAGATTATAAACAGTCACAGTCATGTGATCAGGGGGCTGGAAGAAGGTTCCTAGATACAAGGTAATCACAGAGGTAAAACATATATTAATATAACTGTGTTGTTTGTGCAAAACTGGGGAATGGGTAATAAAGGGATTATCTATCTTTTAAAACAATAACAATTCTATGGTAGACTGTCCCTTTAAATCAATATTGCTCTTATTCATGAACTGATTTTACAAGCTGAAAATAAAAAGGTAGCACTTGAACAAAAGCCCCAGGCGCACTAACATCTGGAGGTCGGATTGCACAGCCAAGTTAAAGGGATAGGAAAATCAAAATTAAACTTGCATGATTCAGATAGAGCATGTGACTTTAACACACTTTTAAATGAACTTTTGTTTTCAAATGTGCTTCGTTGTACTGGTATCCCTTCTTGAAAAAGAATATGCACATATCCTACACTAGTGGGAGCTTGCTGCTGATTGGTGCCTGCACTCATTTGTCTCATGTGACTGGCTGACGAGATGCGTTCAAATAGCTGCCAGTAGTGCAATGCTGTTCCTTCAGCAAAAGATAACTAGATAATTAAGCACATTTGATAATAGAAGTAAATTGGAAAGTTGTTTGAAATTGCATTTTCTATACAAATCATTAAAGAAAATTTTAGTGTTTCCTGTCCCTTTAATTCCCTCACTTCATAGACTTATTTAGGATGCCCTACAAAACTCTGTTCTGGCGTCTGCCTGAGCGCTAATGAGATGATGCGCTTATCCAAAGTTCAAAAAGCCACAGGTGCGCTAAGAATTAATTTAGATAGCTTTGTTCTTCACTCGGTAGAAAATGTTATTTTTATTTAATGCTATGTAGTGCATTTTTTAATATACAATATATGAGGACTGTGTGATATGAAAAAAAAATCATGATTTTTTTAAATTAAAGGGACAGTAAACCTTAAAAATAATGTTATATAATTCTGCACATAGTGCAGAATTATATAACATTATTTAAGTGCTATAGTTCTAAAACCCTTTTTTCTCTTTTAATATGTAAAAATTACGGCGCTTTTACAGACCCGCTCTCTGCTGAGCGGGTCTGTAATATTTAGTCAGTGCATCGGGCCAGCTGTATAGTCACAGCCCGGCCCGACCGCGCCATAAGACTAAGTGCAGCTCGCTCCTGTGACAGGAGCGAGCTGCACATAGTGCTATGGCGCGGTCCGGCCTGGCTGTGACTATACAGCTGGCCCGATGGGCTGACTAAATATTACAGACCCGCTCAGCAGAGAGCGGGTCTGTAAAAGCGCCGTAATTTTTGCATATTAAAAGAGAAAAAAGGGTTTTAGAACTATAGGACTTAAATAATGTTATATAATTCTGCACATAGTGCAGAATTATATAACATTATTTTTAAGGTTTACTGTCCCTTTAAATATTGCATTTGTGATTTTATTAAAATAGATTTTTCAACATACATTTTGCATTTAAAAATGCATTTAACTGTTCAACCACCATAGTAAACCAGGGCAATCAAGGGGTTAAACCACTACTGTGAAAAGCACACATCAGAGATTTAACCACTTGATTGTTTGGAACAGATATGCAATAGGGACAGCTAACCACTTATTACCCAGAACACTTACCACAGTGATATAACCCTTATCTTTAAGAATACAGGTCAGTTTCTGTGTGAAGGTGCTGTTCAGGTCCTAGTTTTAGCTCCCTGCGACCTGGAAGTTTCACCACTACTTGACAATAAAATCTGATTTCAGAAGCCATTTTTGTTTTCCTAAAAAAATTTCTGCCTTGTATCTGATATCGGATATCGCATACTCTCATATTGCGATTAATCGCATAGCCCTAATATATATATATATATATATATATATATATATATATATATATATATATATATATGTGTGTGTGTATGTGTTTTTAAATATATATATATATATATATATATATATATGATGTTAACACAGTTTGAAAGTAGACACACATACATACACACTCACACATATATACACACCTTTGAGCCCTTCTCATATGCCATATCACTATTTAAACATTTATTTCAATAATAAACATATATATTATATTAAATATGTGTGTGTGAGAGAGAGAGAGAGAGAGAGAGAGAGAGAGAGAGAGAGAGAAATAATTTATTGTATTATGCTTTACATGTGTTCTGGCCCTTACACTTTACTACAGGTCTGAAGTCGCTACAACTTTTTAGCACTGTTATGTGTTGCACATAATTCGCAATATGAGTTTTTTAGAGAGGGTGCGCTATCCTTAGTAAGTATTGGGCCTGCTAAAGAGAAGTCGGCTTCTTTAAACACTCTCTTTCTTAACCCTTCACTTGTAATATTAGATTGCACGCTTTTCGTAGCATGGGCCCACAATATTGATAGAGCACCCTGCGCTTTTAATAGCGCTTAACCACAAATCTGGTTTTATATGGGAATTAGATGGGAATAATTTATGGACTGAAATTGAAATTATGAATAACTGATGTTGTATAATAAATCAGATGACTATTTGGCTGCCGAAATTGTTTCAATTAGTGGTTATGAACTCATATTTTGTAATTGGAATATTAAACTGTACAACTATCCACAGTAGAAATTGTTAAAAATGAAGGGTATATTTAAATTGTTTCACTTTTCCTGCACATATTGTTTTAAATGTTCATGAGTTATTATTCTGGTTGAAGACAACGTTAAACGAGTATATGACACTTTTTTTTGCAGCTTTCGAGTTAAACAGTTTCTGCACACCAATTTATTTCTGCAGATATTTTTTTCCCCCAGATCTGATAACGGTGTTTAGTGAAGCACTAAAAAGTGTGAGGCTTGGGAAATGTAAAAATAAAATAAAAAAAGATTCTAAGTGAGTGTAGTTACTGTGAAGCATTTGACACTCTTCATGGAACACTGCAACGCATGCTGAAGTGAGATGTCTGCCATGAGAATAATTATCCTTTAAGTGCACCTAGAGAACACTTGCCACATCTATGCAGAAGGCCTACTGTGTTTTTTGAAAGGATCCGCATTCAACAAACCTTTGTTCATTCCAATTTTGCAGCGCTGTTGTCTATACCATTTTTTACCTCCAAATAAAACAACTTAAATAAAATGTATTGTACTCTATGTGATGTAATGAAATATTGCACTGACATAGTGTATTAGCAATGATGAAGATAAACATTGCACTTTAGTTCCAGTGTATATCAACATGTTCTAGTGGCAGACATTAAACGTTTATTTTGTTTAAGATTAAAGAGCACCAGGGCACCTCAGGAAGGGAGGGACTTTTAGGGGATTATACTCAGAGGAGAATAGAGGACAGGGAGGCATGAGATCTTCTGCTACAGGGAGTGCAGAATTATTAGGCAAGTTGTATTTTTGAGGATTAATTTTATTATTGAACAACAACCATGTTCTCAATGAACCCAAAAAACTCATTAATATCAAAGCTGAATAGTTTTGGAAGTAGTTTTTAGTTTGTTTTTAGTTATAGCTATTTTAGGGGGATATCTGTGTGTGCAGGTGACTATTACTGTGCATAATTATTAGGCGACTTAACAAAAAACAAATATATACCCATTTCAATTATTTATTTTTACCAGTGAAACCAATATAACATCTCAACATTCACAAATATACATTTCTGACATTCAAAAACAAAACAAAAACAAATCGGTGACCAATATAGCCACCTTTCTTTGCAAGGACACTCAAAAGCCTGCCATCCATGGATTCTGTCAGTGTTTTGATCTGTTCACCATCAACATTGCATGCAGCAGCAACCACAGCCTCCCAGACACTGTTCAGAGAGGTGTACTGTTTTCCCTCCTTGTAAATCTCACATTTGATGATGGACCACAGGTTCTCAATGGGGTTCAGATCAGGTGAACAAGGAGGCCATGTCATTAGATTTTCTTCTTTTATACCCTTTCTTGCCAGCCACGCTGTGGAGTACTTGGACGCGTGTGATGGAGCATTGTCCTGCATGAAAATCATGTTTTTCTTGAAGGATGCAGACTTCTTCCTGTACCACTGCTTGAAGAAGGTGTCTTCTAGAAACTGGCAGTAGGACTGGGAGTTGAGCTTGACTCCATCCTCAACCCGAAAAGGCCCCACAAGCTCATCTTTGATACCAGCCCAAACCAGTACTCCACCTCCACCTTGCTGGCGTCTGAGTCAGACTGGAGCTCTCTGCCCTTTACCAATCCAGCCACGGGCCCATCCATCTGGCCCATCAAGACTCACTCTCATTTCATCAGTCCATAAAACCTTAGAAAAATCAGTCTTGAGATATTTCTTGGCCCAGTCTTGACGTTTCAGCTTGTGTGTCTTGTTCAGTGGTGGTCGTCTTTCAGCCTTTCTTACCTTGGCCATGTCTCTGAGTATTGCACACCTTGTGCTTTTGGGCACTCCAGTGATGTTGCAGCTCTGAAATATGGCCAAACTGGTGGCAAGTGGCATCTTGGCAGCTGCACGCTTGACTTTTCTCAGTTCATGGGTAGTTATTTTGCGCCTTGGTTTTTCCACATGCTTTTTGCGACCCTGTTGACTATTTTGAATGAAACGCTTGATTGTTCGATGATCACGCTTCAGAAGCTTTGCAATTTTAAGAGTGCTGCATCCCTCTGCAAGATATCTCACTATTTTTGACTTTTCTGAGCCTGTCAAATCCTTCTTTTGACCCATTTTGCCAAAGGAAAGGAAGTTGCCTAATAATTATGCACACCTGATATAGGGTGTTGATGTCATTAGACCACACCCCTTCTCATTACAGAGATGCAAATCACCTAATATGCTTAATTGGTAGTAGGCTTTCGAGCCTATACAGCTTGGAGTAAGACAACATGCATAAAGAGGATGATGTGGTCAAAATACTCATTTGCCTAATAATTCTGCACTCCCTGTAGACAGGAGATTATTTATCCTTAATGGAATAGAAGGATCTAATATGAAATATGCATGGGTGCATTTCAATTTTAAATAGAATTATCGTTCCAATATACTTTCATTAGCAAAAAAGCACCTAGTAAAAGTAATTATTGTTCTTCAGGGGCATATTCACATATGCTGTGAGGACCCGTGGACCAGCATTCAGACACCAAACCTTCTTAGAGAGGGCCCAATATTCAAAACATCGCCAGCATGGACAGAAATCACACAAAAACTTTTGGATTTCAAAAGAACAAGTGCTCAGCATATATAACGCCATTATGGAGCACTTGTTCTTAATACGATCAGATTGTCTTGAAAAAGGCTTAAACTGTAAGCGAAACGTCGACTTTTAACTGACGGAAAATATTGGTTTAAGAATAAATTGTGATAAATGAAGTCCTGTGAGTGCCCTCATACTTGAACTGTCATATATAAATATATACAGGGAGTGCAGAATTATTAGGCAAATGAGTATTTTGACCACATCATCCTCTTTATGCATGTTGTCTTACTCCAAGCTGTATAGGCTCGAAAGCCTACTACCAATTAAGCATATTAGGTGATGTGCATCTCTGTAATGAGAAGGGGTGTGGTCTAATGACATCAACACCCTATATCAGGTGTGCATAATTATTAGGCAACTTCCTTTCCTTTGGCAAAATGGGTCAAAAGAAGGACTTGACAGGCTCAGAAAAGTCAAAAATAGTGAGATATCTTGCAGAGGGATGCAGCACTCTTAAAATTGCAAAGCTTCTGAAGCGTGATCATCGAACAATCAAGCGTTTCATTCAAAATAGTCAACAGGGTCGCAAGAAGCGTGTGGAAAAACCAAGGCGCAAAATAACTGCCCATGAACTGAGAAAAGTCAAGCGTGCAGCTGCCAAGATGCCACTTGCCACCAGTTTGGCCATATTTCAGAGCTGCAACATCACTGGAGTGCCCAAAAGCACAAGGTGTGCAATACTCAGAGACATGGCCAAGGTAAGAAAGGCTGAAAGACGACCACCACTGAACAACACACACAAGCTGAAACGTCTAGACTAGCCCAAGAAATATCTCAAGACTGATTTTTCTAAGGTTTTATGGACTGATGAAATGAGAGTGAGTCTTGATGGGCCAGATGGATGGGCCCGTGGCTGGATTGGTAAAGGGCAGAGAGCTCCAGTCCGACTCAGACGCCAGCAAGGTGGAGGTGGAGTACTGGTTTGGGCTGGTATCATCAAAGATGAGCTTGTGGGGCCTTTTCGGTTGAGGATGGAGTCAAGCTCAATTCCCAGTCCTACTGCCAGTTTCTGGAAGACACCTTCTTCAAGCAGTGGTACAGGAAGAAGTTTGCATCCTTCAAGAAAAACATGATTTTCATACAGGACAATGCTCCATCACACGCCTCCAAGTACTCTACAGCGTGGCTGGCAAGAAAGGGTATAAAAGAAGAGAATCTAATGACATGGCCTCCTTGTTCACCTGATCTGAACCCCATTGAGAACCTGTGGTCCATCATCAAATGTGAGATTTACAAGGAGGGAAAACAGTACACCTCTCTGAACAGTGTCTGGGAGGCTGTGGTTGCTGCTGCACGCAATGTTGATGGTGAACAGATCAAAACACTGACAGAATCCATGGATGGCAGGCTTTTGAGTGTCCTTGCAAAGAAAGGTGGCTATATTGGTCACTGATTTGTTTTTGTTTTGTTTTTGAATGTCAGAAATGTATATTTGTGAATGTTGAGATGTTATATTGGTTTCACTGGTAAAAATAAATAATTGAAATGGGTATATATTTGTTTTTTGTTAAGTTGCCTAATAATTATGCACAGTAATAGTCACCTGCACACACAGATATCCCCCTAAAATAGCTAAAACTAAAAACAAACTAAAAACTACTTCCAAAACTATTCAGCTTTGATATTAATGAGTTTTTTGGGTTCATTGAGAACATGGTTGTTCTTCAATAATAAAATGAATCCTCAAAAATACAACTTGCCTAATAATTCTGCACTCCCTGTATGTGTGTGTGATTTTTATAAATATAGTATGTGTGTATGTGCACTCTAAAAGCCAAACATAATTGCATATATTTTGTCACAAAATAGAGGGTGCATTGCCTTGGACTCTAGATCTACATTAAATGGAAAGCAAAGCACCATCATATTACTACTTGAACAGCAGGAGGTAGCCTAATCATATAAATGGTTTTCATACTGGCAGTTAAAGTGCTGTAGATTTGCATGGTACTAGTTAAAGTCAGAATAGCTCTTCAAAAGGGTTATAGAAATATATCTAGCTCTTTTAAAATAATATGCAGTTAAAGGGCCATTATAGTAAAACAAATCTGCTCAGGACCCGCAGAGCACTGCTATTTCCAGATCTGAGTCGTGTGACTAGCACTGCAGATTGGTTCAGCTGTGTTTTCCTTTGCGGGGGTTAAACACACAGTAGTGTATGGTCGATAGATTTAAAATGGATTATAATTTGTTTATTATAATGGCCCTTTAATTATTATTATTGAAGATAATTCTGCAAATCATTTCAGCATCAGCAACAAATGCCCCTAACACTTTATCTACCAATAATTAAGGACTGGCTGTGGCTAATAATATACATTGTTGATTTTGATCTCCATTAGCTTTGTGTAATGTATATCCATCATAATATGTATACACTGAGATGGATTATAAATTATAGTAAATAATGGTCATAATGCCTAGCAAAGCTCATATACATTTTTCTTGTGCTCTTTCACAGTCCATCAATTGCTCTGGGTCTAACAATGAATTAAAGGGACAGTCTAGCCCAAAATAAACTTTCAGATAGAGAATGTAATTTTATACAATTTTCCAATTTACTTTTATCCCCAATTTTGCTTTTTTCTCTTGGTATTCTTAGTTGAAAGTTAAACCTAGGAGGTTCATATGCTAATTTCTAAGCCCTTGCAGGCCGCCTCTTCTCTCGGGCATTTCAACAGTTTTTCACCACTAGAGGGTGTTAGTTTATGTGTGTCATATAGATAACACTGTGCTCACACACGTGGAGTTCCAGGGAGCCAGCTCTGATTGGCTAAAATGACTGTCTGTCAAAGAACTGAAATAAGGGGGCAGTTTGCAAAGGCTTAGATACAAGGTATTCACAGAGGTAAAAAGTGTATTTATATAATTGTGTCGGTTATGCAAAACTAGGGAATTTGTAATAAATGGATTATCTATTTATTTAAACAATACAAATTCTGGTGTAGACTGTCCCTTTAACTGCAACTGTTAAAGGAATATGAACCACAAATGTATTTATTTTTTCATGATTTTGACAAAGTTTGCAATTTTAAAGAACTTTCTAATCTACATCTATTATCACATTTTCTTTGTTCTCTGGTATCTTTTGTTCAAAAACAAGCTCAGGAGCATGTACATGTCTTTTGCACTATATGGCAGCAGTTTTGCAAGAATGTTATTCATATGCAGGAGCACTAGATGGCAGCACTATTTCCTGACATAACATGGGAAGAAAGCAAATTTGATAACAGAAGTAAATTAGAAACTTTTTTTTAAAATGGTGTCCTCTCTCTGAATCACAAAAGAAAAAGTTTGGGTTTCAAATAACTTTAATTCTGAGGGACAACTCTGGATCAAGGAATCCAGTAGTAACTGGCACAAAGTGAAGTCCAGAAAATGTATCACATAAGACTTCAATCACAAAGATGTAGTGATGAATGAGTTAGAAGTCCAGGATAGGTGTGTGAGGGCCACGATCATTGCATTGCATAGACAATGCAAACAAGTGTAGGTCAGGACTAAAAGGAATAGCAGTTAGATTGGGTTTTTTAATTTATTGGTTAATAAGCTCTAATGACCTCTGCTTGTACCACATACCAGTAACGATATGGTCATTTCACACATCTCGGTTCAATCAAGCCACAACAGCGTTTACCTCAGGAACAATAGCACTCTGACATTATTGCATTATGCTAGGAAAGAATGACTCTGGTGATGTTATACGGAGCTGTGTTTCTCCTGGTGCACCTATCCAGAGGGACCATAAAGAAGAAAGTGTCCTTGGCAGCCAATCAAGCGTCTTTGTGAGTTAGATGTAAATACTGGTCCTGCAATTCTAATACTGAAATTATTCTGCATAATTTCAATTATAATGTTGCTGTTGCTGTGTTTTAACGGTGCATTTGTAACAACAAGTTGCATAAAGTTCCATTAGCTTTATTAGAAAACTGTATAAGATTTGGGTGACCATATATTGAGGAAGAACAATTTTATTGACCAAATATTAAAATAGTCGCAATTAAATATAATACTGCCTCCTATTTGGCCACGCAGTCCAAAGATTATGCAAATTGTGTCATTTGTCTCTAGATATGGCGAGTATTTTTTCTGTTATTATTAGAATAAAGACTACCATATGCAGTGACCCAGTGTATGAGGAAGAGTGCCCCAACTCAACCAAACACCAAAAATTGCTAAACAGAAAGTGCAGCATCATACATATGTATGTATATGTGTGTGTAAAGAAAATGCCACATACTAAGATCGATAGATAAATAGACAGACAGACAGACAAATGTCAAATTAACTAGCTGCCATCCTGCAAGCACAAACTATTAAAAATACTATGTACTGTATATACTGATTTTTTTCAAATAAAGATAAAAATTGAGTATGCTTTTTGTTGTAATAATAATCCCTTTCTAAGATAATAGACTCTCTCATCTGCTTCTTTCTGTCTTTCTTGCAGTTGTTAGTGTTACTCCACTAGACAGGGTCTTAAGTGTAGACCTGTACTCACAGCCTGCAATGGAAACCTTAGTGAAAAAAAGCTGAGGTACACAATTAAATATAACCCATTAAAACCACTATACAGCCAAAATAGAACTTGGGTGGAGGGGATTAGCACTTCTCTCGTTTTAATTAAGTATGTATTAATACATTTGCTATGATTTAAAATGTATGGCTTTGCATTGTCCTACAGCTTAGCTTTTAACTTTTTGTTTAACTTAGGTGTCTATTCATCCAACCAGAAGCTACCCTTGTATAAATCCATGACAAATTGCTTAAAATTGCATTTTCAATATTATTTGGAAATTAAAATCAGTCATTAAAAAAAGGAAATATAAAGAACAGAATGCTATCTTAAAACAGCTTTATTATTACACTAGGCGATAAGCCTGCCCAGAGGGCAGTCTTTTGAAAATTATTGAAAATAATAAACAAAATTATCAAAAATAAAAAAAATTAAACCTAATCTAATACCCCTATAAAAATACCCCCCAAATCTAAACTAAACTACCAATAGCCCTTAAAAGGGCCTTTTGAAGGACATTGCCCTAAGTTAAACAGCTCTTCTACCTTAAAAAATGACCAATTACCCCCTAACTGTAAAACCCCCCACCCAACCAACCCCCCAAAATAAAAAAAACTAAGTTTAAAAAACCTAAGCTACCCATTGCCCCTAAAGGGGAATTTAAGGGCAATCAGCTCTTTTACAAACAGCTCTTTTGTGCCCATAAAAAAAAACCTAATCTAAAAAAAACAACCCACCCCCCCCCCAAAAAAAATAAGTCTAACCTCAAAATATGTACTCACAGTTCCAGAAGTCCGGCGGCGAAGGTCTTCTTCCAGACGGTGAAGGTCTTCACCCAGCGCGGGGACATCTACAGAGCAGAGGTGATTGCGGAGTGGAGATGACCGAATGCAAGCTACCTTGCATTCAGTATTCAGTATGCAGTGGTGACCGCACAAAGAGGATCCTCCATGCCTGTCCTGCTCCGCGATGGCCGGTCCTGCTCCGCGGTCATCTCCACTCCGCGATCACCTCTGCTCCACGCCGGTCCTGCTCCATGATCACGGAGTGGAGATGACCGCGGAGCAGGACCGGCCGTCACGGAGCAGGACAGGCATGGAGGATCCTCTTTTCGGTCACCGGCGCATACTGAATATTGAATGCAAGGTAGCTTGCATTCCTATTGGCTGAAATTTTGAAATCAGCCAATAGGATGAGAGCTACTGAAATCCTATTGGCTGTTCAAATCAGCCAATAGGATTTCAGTAGCTCTCATCCTATAGGCTGATTTCAAAATTTCAGCCAATAAGAATGCAAGGTACCCCAGTATAAATGCAATCTTCAGTGTGGTGCGGCGACCGCATGAAGAGGAACGGTCATCTCCGCTCTGCAATCACCTCCACTCTGTGCCGCCTTCGCTCCGGATGAAGATAGAAGATGTCCCCGCACTGGATGAAGACCTTCACCGCCTGGAAGAAAACCTTCGCCGCTGGACTTCAGGAACTGTGAGTACCTATTTCGGGGTTAGACTTAGGTTTTTTTTTTTTTTAATTTTTAAGATTTGGGATTTTTTCCCTTTATGGGTGCAAAAGAGCAAAAGAGCTGTTTGTAAAAGAGCTGATTACCCTTTTAAGGGCAATGCCCATACTAATGCCCCTTTAGGGGCAATGGGTAGCTTAAATATTTTTAGATTTTAGTTTTTTTGTTATGGGGGGTTTGTTGGATGTAAGGGTTTTAATGTTAGGGGGTAACTGGTAATTTTTTTAGGTAAAAGAGTTGTTCGATTGGTAGTTTAGTGTTAGTGGTTTTTATTTAGATTAGGTTTTTTTTATTTTAATGTGCAGCAAAGGAGCTGATTGCCTTTTTAAGGGCAATGCCTGTACAAATGCCCCTTTAGGCGCAATGAGTAGCTAAGGTTTTTTTTAGTGTTAGTTTTTTTTATTTTGGGGGGTTTGGTGGGTGGGTGGGGTTGTTTTACTGTTAGGGGGGACTTCATATTTATTATTACATTTATTTATGTAAAATAGCTATTTAACTTAGGGCAATGCCCTACAAAAGGCCATTTTAAAGGGACAGGCTACCATAGAATTGTTATTGTTTTAAAAGATAGATAATCCCTTTATTACCCATTCTCCAGTTTTGCATAACCAACACAGTTATATTAATATACTTTTTACCTCTGTGATTACCTTTTATCCAAGCATCTTCTGACAGCCCCCTGATCACATGACTGTGGCTGTTTATTATCTATTGTCTTGCATTTAGCATTATAATGTGCTAAATCTTAAATAACCCCCTGTGCCTGAACACAGTGTTATCTATATGGCCCACGTGTATTTCTGTTTCTTTGTGTTGAAAATAGATTTAAAAAGCATGTGATAAGAGGCAGCCCTTAAAGGCTTAGAAATTAGCATATGAGCCTACCTATGTTTAGTTTAAACTAAGAATACCAAGAGAAAAAAGCAAATTTGATGATAAAAGTAAATTGGAAAGTTGATTAAAATTAAAAGTCCTATCTGAATAATGAAAGTTTAATTTATACTAGACTGAGGTTTGAATTGTAACTTTGTATTTTTTTTATTTAATTGGGGTTAATTTAGGGGGTGTTAGGTTAGGGGGCTTAGTAGTTAAATTAGTTATTTGCGCTGTGGGGGGGTTGGCGGGTTAGGAGTAAATAGGTTAATTAGGTTTTTTAGGGGGTTAATAGGTTCGTTTTTTTTGTTATACTTCGTGCGTGCAGTTAGGTTTTTTTATTATTTTGTGAGGGCGGTTTGTTTTTTTTGTTAATTTGTGCGGGCGGTTGCGTGTTTTTTTTCCCTTAATGCTTTGTTTGCCTATGCTGCATCCAGGTGGATTCCGAAAATGGCAGGGTGGTGAAAGAATCCACATAAGATGGCGGCAAATAGGTATGGGGGGTTAGAGAGCTGTTTTGGGGGGATCAGGGAGGTTGGGAAGTAAGGGGCGATACTATCCTGCAGAAAATATATAAAGATTTTTAAAAGAAAAAAAAAAAAACTTTTATTTTTATACTGGCAGACTTTCTGCCAGTACTTAAGATGGGGGTGACCTTTGGGGGGTGGGGGAGAGAAGAGATCTGTTTGAGAGGGATCAGGGAAAAATCAGGGGGTGGGATGTGTCAGGTGGGAGGCTAATCTCTACACTAAAGCTAAAGTTAACCCTACAGGCTACCTAATTAACCCCATTCACTGCTGGGCATAATACAAGTGTGGTGTGCAGCGCATTTAGCGGCCTTCTAATTACCAAAAAGCAATGCTAAAGTCATATATGTCTGCTATTTCTGAACAAAGGGGATCCCAGAGAAGCATTTACAACCATTTGTACCATGATTGCACAAGCTGTTTGTAAATAATTTCAGTGAGAAACCTAAAATTGTGAAAACGTTAAAAAAAAATTTTTATTTGATCGCATTTGGTGGTGAAATGGTGGCATGAAATATACCAAAATGGGCCTAGATCAATACTTTGGGTTCACAAGAGACAGTCGGGGAATATGTGGGGTGTGTGCACACAATAAATGAACTGTTCAAATGTCCCCCTATGGGACCTGATCTCAGATTCACTGTCCAGTATATGTTCAGGGAGCGTCCCTTACCCTCCCTTACTAATATATATAAAGGGATAATATGGTACTCTTATATAAGAATAGCAAAATGACTCACCACTGAAAGGATGAGTGCTGGGTTTCTTGCAGACGTATCTTCAGCCTCCTTGGTTCACTTTCTAGTGCAGAGTGGACCCCTTGCTGGTACATTCAACCTTTGCACGAGTCACTGGAATGCTGGTTCTTGTCTTTAAAGAGTGACCCACTTCACCTATATTGATAATTTGCTACATTCTCATAGTCCCATTTGTTGAGGATCAGTCATCCAAAATGAAAAGCCTATCCTCCACAGCTGCACCTTATGACATGTGCTCACTGCTAGCCAGTCCTGTATGGATACCAAAAATAAAAAATCACAGGAGCACCAAGCATAAGGGTAAAATTAATGCTTTATTGGTAGTTTTGCAGGGTACTCTCACCCTGGGGGTAAAATACAGTAATATATCAAATGAAAAAAATATAGGCTGACCAGTTTCGGCTACTGCCTTACTCCTAGCCTGCTTGAAATAATATCGTGACTTGCAAACTTAAAAACATTCATTTGATTGCCCATTGGTTGGAGGCTTGACTCTCCTCCCTCTCCTAAGCCAATGGGGCTATCCAGTTACACACTCCTATTTAACGAACAGCTGAAGCTATTAAACCTCAAATTTGAGCGCTAGAAACTGTGTCCCTGTTCAGCAGATCATGAAAGCCTTTACGCTTCTAACTCCTGCTAATATATAACAATGAATAAAGAATCAATACATACATACTACAAAACTTCTGTCAACCTCACAAGAGCTACCGATCACTCCCCTGATTACCTAGACGTGCGTGAGCTGTTAATTGCGCTGTGTGTACTCACCATACACTATCTTATGCATCCGGGAAACAGTGCTAACACTCCCCTTTCTTTTGCAATGCAAACTCCTGCCTTATCTGTCATCAGAGCAGAAACAGAACAAACACTCCCCTTTCACTTGCAATGCAAACTCATGCCTTGTCCGTCATCAGAGCGGACCAATCCGGTTGTAATAGCAACGGATGAGTCCTTAGTTACTTCTCTAGATTTCTCGTGTGGTGTGTATTCTATATGCCTTGGGATTAAAAATCTGAAATCAAAGTTACCCTTCTGCACCATCTATGTAAGGGGGGGTGCAAATAAATACTAAAAAAATCTTCCTTTTAAACTATAGGTGGGTTTGCGTGTACTAATGATAGCTGTGAAGTGTGCATACTAATCCGTCGCTCTCCTATCTTTGCTCCTCTTGCAGAGATTCCAAAGTCCTCACATCACACATCTCTTGAAAGTCTAAATCGGAATTAATGATAGATATACTGTCTACACAAGTATTGGTACAATATGTGCTAAACAAACACGAACTGGATGTTCTCAGTTTGGGTCTAACCTATGTGCCCACAGCTGATTTCAATATTTTCAAAACTCTCTTGGATGTCAATAAATTGATATGAAACTTGACATTGAAAAAGTTCTTTAAAAACCAGGACAAGGATAGGGATAATGAGAGTCCAAGTTCCAGTACCAATACTTGTGTAGACAGTATATCTATCATTACTTAAGATTTAGACTTTCAAGAGATGTGTGATGTGAGGACTTTGGAATCTCTCCAAGAGGAGGAATTTTGTGAGAGGAGGGAACAACCATTAACTCCCATCTTAACCCATAAATCCTCATTCTACCCCATCAGAGTAGGGGGCCCTTTGGGAGAAATTCCAAAAAGGAGTGGAAGAAGATCTATCTAAACTTCAATATACAGTACAGAGAGGCAAAAACTCAAACATCACCAGGAAACAGAAAATAGCTTTGGAAAGTCTAAGGAATAACAACAACATAGTCATCAGGTCAGCTGATAAGGGCGGAGCTATTGTAGTTCTCAACAAGGAAGATTTTGTGCGTGAGGCACATAGACAGCTGAGCATTGAATAAGATTATGGTAGTTGCAGCAGGATCTGACAAAGGTATACCAGCGACAATTGGTCTCCCTTGTGGATGATGGGGTTGAATGGGGTTTTATTAACCAGGAAACAAAAGTTTATTTGTTGGTACAAAATCCAGCAATTCTGGTATTCAACCATCTGCCCAAAGTCCATAAGTCAGCAGTAAATGTCCAAGGGAGACCAATTGTAAGTGGAATAGGTTCCCTGCTGGAACACTTGTCAGAGTGGCTCGATAGTATATTACAGCCACTGGTAGGTGTTCTTTGGAGCTATTTATCAGACACGAAACATGCTTTAAATCTTCTCTCTGATGTGGTTTGGCAGAGTGATTACAAATGGCTAACAGTGGATGTGAGATCCCTTTACTCTACTATACTACATGAAAAAGGTCTGGAGGCAATAAAATTCTTCCTTGAGAGGGAGTATAGTGTAGATCACAGTTTTTTGTAGAGTACGTGATCAGGGTCACCCACTTTCTTCTTACCCACAATTACTTCGAGTTTGAGGGTGAGTTCTTTCTCCAGAGACGTGGGACGGCAATGGGGGCGAAGTTTGCCCCTCATATGCCAACCTGTTCATGGGTTGGTGGGAGCACTCACATATTTTTGGAGAACAGAACCCCTACAGGCAGAAGATAATGTGGTACAGGTGATTCATCAATGACCCCCTATTCATCTGGAGGGGTTCATTGCAGGATTTGGAGGCTTTTGTGGAAGTTCTCAATCAGAACAATGTAGGCATTAGTTTTACATCGGAAATCCAGGAATTTTCCATGAACTTTCTAGATATCACATTGATAGGAAGTGTGGGTCAGAGAATAACTACTGAAACATATCGTAAACCCATCTCAGGAAATTCTCTCCTGCATGCCTCCAGTTGCCACCGAAGAGAGTGTTTGGGGGGGTGGCAAGGGGTCAATTTATCCGACTAAAGAGGAATTGTACCAGTTTAAGTACATATGAGAAACAAGCAGATGAATTGTCCATCAGGCTAATGGAAAGAGGATATGACAAGTCCACCATTTCTAAAGCGAGGGATTCTGTAACCAGTGTACCTAGAGAGAGTCTCTTAATCCAAGGTAATAGAAGAGAGAAGAAGAGTACACTTAACAAGGTCACATTTACAACAGAATATTCACAACAGTATACTCAAGTCTGGCAGATAATAAGAAATCATGTTCAACTATTACAAGCAGATGATGATTTGAGAGAAACTGTGACAAAGGGTGTTCGTTTTGCCTATAGGAGGAATAGGACGATAGGGAACAGAGTGGCCCCCACAAGACTGAGGAAGGAACAGACTAACAACTCCTCATGGTTAAAATTTAATGGCAAGTATCGGTGCCATTTTCAGACTTGTAAAGCCTGTGAGAGAGTGATTACAGGGGATTCTTTTCAATCCTTGGTCACGGGAGAGAGTTTTTAGAAAAGTTGTTGTCTGAATTGTAGGTCCAACTTTGTGGTGTATTTGATTTCATGTACACATTGCACTCTCCAGTATGTTGGTCTTACGACCAGGGAGGCGAGGGTGAGAATTAAAGAACACCTGTCTGATATCAGAGCGGGTACTCTAACAACCCCCCGTATAAATCATTTCTCTTTTTTTAAACAAAAGGACGTGAGATTGTTTACCTGTACCATAATAGAAAGGGTATTCCCACAGAAAAGAGGGGAGGACAGAATGTGTAAACTTGGTGAAAGAGAGGCCTTCTCGATCTTTAGGTGGAAGACTAGAGTTCCAGAAGGTCTCAATTCAGAGTTTGACCTTATCAACTTTTGGTAAAGGAGTTTCTATTGGGGACATAATTGATACCCTTCACAGTGGCATAACCAGAGTTCAATGTGGCAATGATGGGGTCCTCCTTTGTATACATTCATCACACAATGATTGTCCCCAAGTAATTGCATTAAACAAAATTGTCCATACCATTTTTTAGGTAAATCTGTAACTGTTTTGGAAACACAATATTTTACATAATGGTCCTATT
This sequence comes from Bombina bombina, assembly GCF_027579735.1. Classification (NCBI taxonomy): domain Eukaryota; kingdom Metazoa; phylum Chordata; class Amphibia; order Anura; family Bombinatoridae; genus Bombina; species Bombina bombina. The sequence continues at coordinate 210,929,947 of NC_069500.1, forward strand.
AAAGTAAAAGAGGGTAAGTCAGAGTTGGGCATAGTCCCTCAAAAATATTTCCCCAAAAGAGTACCTTTTTTCATATGCACATTTCCAACACAAGAGGATTGATTCCATAGCATGTATTATATATATTATGGCACCCAAGTGCAGCACAGTGTCATAATGGTCTGTATGGGCAAGTGTGATGGTATTATTAGTAGGGAGATTGCATTTGCAATCAACAACATATTCACTGTTATACACCTGCAAGCCATGTGTGATATCCCTTTAAGACTTTCTGACTATCAGCACTTCCTCCTATTTAAGGAAGTGCTTTTCCATTACTCAGTGCCTGAAAATTAAAGTGGATTCTCTCATCCTGTGCTACTGCTCATTCCAAGCAGTTTACTTTTCCCTTTCAGGTCTTAAGTATTCTTATTTTTGAAGGCTGTTTGTATCTCAAAGTTTGCTGCACTTTTTTCCTGATTCCTTTTGGACTGAGACTTCTAATCATATTCCTACGCTACCGGAACTCAATCACACGCAGCTGAAGCCGCACTCACACAAGCTGCTACCGGAACACCGCTCTCTAATATTCTCCGGTTTAGTACTTACTCTGCTGTTAATTCCGCTCTCCACGCTTCATCATCGCTTCTGGCAAAATCTGATCTTATCACCACGCTGGTATTGGTATCGTATTGTATACAAAGTTTAAGGTTTCCTAATATAACGCTAAGTGTCATTACTTACCTGAGCTGTATTACAACGAATTAACCTCCTCCTTGCTGGTCAATATTGCGTGTGTGTTGGAACATTGTATATATATTTTAGAGTGTTTGTGTGAGTGCGTGAAACTTAAGGAAAGTTACTTGAACATTACTTTATCAAGATTTGAACTTTATCAACTCATTACTTATCCTGAATATAAAGGATTTTTTCTCATTTTTTCTTTGGTCATAATATTAAGGAATCATTGCTTATATTTTAGAAGCTTAATAAGTTTCTCACATAAGATTTACTATTATCATTCATAGAGGTATAATCCATACTTTTCATTTCAATTACTAAAAGTAAATGCTCACCTTGTGCATGCTAGTAGATTAAGTTATATTTACTTGCTGTTTACAAGAATAGAGCTACATTCCATTTATTTTATTTTTTATTATAAATCTCTGAAGTTTAGTGAGATAAAATTATCACAGAATTTTCAGGCCTAAAATAAAGGTTTTTTTTTTATTTGGAAGATGGATCCTAATGAAATTAAAAATGAATTTTCTAATATTCATCAGAAATTAGAATATCTTGCTAGAGCCTTAACAGAGGTACAAACTGAAAATAAAGCTCTCAAAATCTTAATAAAAGATTGTATGTCAGGGAAAGAAGCAGGAATTGCTGAACCTCACATACAATACCCACAACCATTTTCTGGCAAACGCAGCGAATTCAGGGATTTTAAAAGTGCATGTAAACTTCTTTTCTCACTTAGACCTAAAACATACCATAGTGAAAGGATAAAGGTCTGTACCACTATTTCCTTCCTACAGGGGGAGCCACGCTCCTGGGCCAATAGATTCTTTGAAAGTGAACATTCAATATTGGATTCACTTGAAGAATTTTTTCTAGCTATGACTGCCTTGTATGAGGATTCCCACACTCAAATAACAGCTGAAAATAAATTAAGAGCTATGAAACAGGGGAAAAGAAACATTGAAGAATATATTACTGAATTTCAAATGTGGATAGATGACTCTCAATGGAACGAGATCAGTTTAAAGAATCAATTCAGATTGGGTCTCTCTGAATCCCTTAAAGATGAATTGTCACGATTAGAGATGCCTGACACACTGAATGGGTTGATGAAATTAAGCACCACTTTGGACCCAAGGTTACGTGAAAGAAAGGCTGAAAAAGCTTCCTATGAAGTTGTGCCCAGACGTTCATATCCCTGTTTTACAACCATGGAAAAAGCTGTTTCAAACCAGGTTCCTATGGAAATTGGAACTATAAGGGGTCCTCTAACCCCAGAGGAAAAAATTAGACGTAGATTAGAAAATCTCTGTCTTTATTGTGGACAAAAAGACCACTCCGTCACAAATTGTCCATCTCTATTGAGACAGAAAAAGGGTAAGGGTATTTTCAATCAAAATATTTTTCACATTTCTCAAAACCCCCATCTCACTCTCACCTTTTCTTTACAGTGGGATCAGAAAAACGTGCGCTCTAACGCTTTGATTGATTCTGGGGCGTCAGGAAACTATATAGATATAGCATATGTTAAGCTCAATAAAATTCCAACTGTTGTCAAGACACATCCTGTTTCAGTTAAACTTATTGATGGTTCTATTATACAACAGGGCCCCATTACTCATCAGACAATCCCTTTACTCGTAACAACTGACCATGGACATTCCGAATATATTACTTTTGACCTCATACCTATCTACATGCATATTATTATTTTAGGTTTTAACTGGTTACAAATACATAATCCTCATATTGACTGGTCATCACCACAAGTAAAATTTGACTCTGATTATTGTATAAAGACTTGTTTTCCCTATCAGGTAATCTCTACTATAGAACATGAGCTACCTCAAATTTATCAGGACCTGGCAGAGGTATTTGACCTCAAGGAGGCAGAAAACCTCCCACCACATAGGGAATTTGACTGTCCCATTGATTTAATACCGGGATCTCAAATACCACATGGTAAGATTTACCCTCTTTCGCAAGAAGAATTGGTATATCTAAGATCATATTTAGATGAAAACTTGCGAAAAGGGTTCATCTCACACTCAACATCCCCTGCTGCTGCAGGATTGTTTTTAGTACGCAACAAAGATGGGACAATAAGACCTATTATTGACTACAGGGCATTGAATGAAATAACAATTAAAAATAGGTATCCTTTACCTCTCATACCAGAGTTACTCGAAAGATTAAATGAGGCCACAATCTACTCGAAATTAGATCTAAAGGGCGCTTATAATCTTATTCGCATAAAGGAAGGGCACGAATGGAAAACCGCGTTCAGAACCCGCTATGGTCTTTTCCAGTATAACGTAATGCCCTTTGGTTTAAGCAATGCTCCCGCAACCTTCCAACATTTTATCAACGAGATTTTTCATGATCTAATGGATATCTGTGTCATCATATATCTAGATGATATTCTGATTTATTCAAAATCTCCCATAGAACATGAAAAACATGTTAGGTGGGTTCTTACTCGTCTCAAGGAGCATAAGTTATATGCAAAACTAGAAAAATGTGTTTTTCATGTCTCTAAAATAAAATTTTTGGGTTATATAATTACCCCAAACAAAATAGAAATGGATCCTGAAAAAGTAGCCGCAATTAAAGACTGGCCTAAACCCACTACAGTAAAAGCGTTACAGCGATTTATTGGTTTCGCAAATTATTACCGTAAATTTATAAAAAACTTCTCCTCAGTGATAAAACCATTAACACAATTAACTAGTATAAAACAGCGCTTTAAGTGGTCTGAACAAGCCCAGAAGACTTTTGATAGTCTTAAGGAAATGTTCACAACAGCTCCAATACTAACACTGCCTAAATTTGATCAACAGTTCCTTTTGGAAGTTGATGCATCCAATACAGGCATAGGGGCTGTTCTTTCCCAACAAAATAAGGAGACAGGTGAAGTTCATCCCATTGCGTTCTATTCAAGAACGTTGACTTGTGCTGAAGCTAACTATAGTGTTGGAGACAAAGAACTCCTTGCTATTAAGTGTTCTCTAGAACAATGGAGACACCTACTAGAAGGATCAGTAATTCCATTCCTTATTTATACTGATCATAAAAATTTAGAATACTTAAAAAAGAATAAGACTTTAACAGCTAGACAAGCAAGGTGGTCACTCTTTTTAGATCGCTTTAACTTTCTAATAACTTATAAACCTGGGAGTCAAAACACAAAGGCAGATGCACTTTCTCGTATTTATGAGTTACTTCCTCATGAACAACCTAACTTCACTATCCCTCCAGAAAAGATAATAGGTACTTTAACACCCTTAGAAGAAGAGATTTACACTGCTCTAAAACATGATTCAATACCATTACAAAATTATTCCAAAGATCCTACTACAGGTCTTTTCTATCATGAAGAAAAGTTATACATACCTGAGAAATTAAGGTCTTCCATTCTCACACATACCCATGATGACACCATATCTGGTCACCCAGGGATACAGAAAACCATTGAACTTACCCGGCGTAAGTTTTGGTGGCCAGGGATGAATAAATACATTTATGATTACGTCTCTAGGTGTGAGAATTGTGCTAGAAATAAAATTGAACATAAAAAACCCATAGGGTTACTTAGACCTCTGCCCATTCCAGATAAACCATGGAGTACTATTGCCATGGATTTTATAGTGGAGTTACCTGCATCACAACAATATAACACTATCATGGTAGTAGTTGACCATTTAACAAGACTGGCTCATTTTATTCCACTTAAGGGATTACCAACTGCCATGACTACAGCCAAAGTATTTCTTGATCAGGTTGTAAGACTACACGGTTTACCCTCTAATATTATTACTGATAGGGGTACCCAATTCACCTCTTCCTTCTGGAGATCTTTGTGTAAGTTACTGAAAATTGATCATCGCTATACAACTGCTTTTCATCCTCAGACAAATGGGTTGACAGAAAGACTCAACCAGACCATTGAACACTTTTTACGTTGTTATATTTCACATTTACAAGATGACTGGCTAATTTACCTTCCTATGGCTGAATTTACTCATAATAATTCATTCTGTTCCTCAACCAAAACAACCCCCTTCTTCGCAACTTATGGGTACCATCCTAATACTATAACCTTGTCCCACAAAACAGTGAATTCCCCTTCAGCTTTAGATTTTTCTTCCAAGCTTCAAGATCGATTGAGAGTATTGAAAAAACATCTAGCCGAAGCTAAGGAATACCAAAAGAAATACTATGATCGGAAACATTCGATTGGACCTGAATATAAAATAGGTGACCTAGTATTACTCTCTACTAAAAACCTCAAACTTCAGGTCCCTAGCAAGAAACTGGCTAACCAATTTCTGGGACCTTACCCTGTGGAGCAGATAATAAATCCCAATGTGGTCAAGCTCACGTTACCCAAGGACTACAAGTTTCATCCCACCTTCCATATTTCATTATTGAAACCTTTTGATTCAATGACACGCACGACAGTTGATCTTCCGCCTCCTATCTCAGTGGATCTTCCAGAGGAATTTGAAGTTGAATCAATACTGGATTCTAGGATTCGACGACAAAGATTAGAATATCTCATCAGATGGAAGGGTTATGGTCCAGAGGATGATTCCTGGCATCTTCATTCAGAAGTTAATGCCCCTCGTCTGGTGAAGGCATTCCATCATCGTTACCCCCTTAAACCTGGTCTGGAATCCCCGGGGGTGATTCCCTGAGAAGGGGGGGATGTGATATCCCTTTAAGACTTTCTGACTATCAGCACTTCCTCCTATTTAAGGAAGTGCTTTTCCATTACTCAGTGCCTGAAAATTAAAGTGGATTCTCTCATCCTGTGCTACTGCTCATTCCAAGCAGTTTACTTTTCCCTTTCAGGTCTTAAGTATTCTTATTTTTGAAGGCTGTTTGTATCTCAAAGTTTGCTGCACTTTTTTCCTGATTCCTTTTGGACTGAGACTTCTAATCATATTCCTACGCTACCGGAACTCAATCACACGCAGCTGAAGCCGCACTCACACAAGCTGCTACCGGAACACCGCTCTCTAATATTCTCCGGTTTAGTACTTACTCTGCTGTTAATTCCGCTCTCCACGCTTCATCATCGCTTCTGGCAAAATCTGATCTTATCACCACGCTGGTATTGGTATCGTATTGTATACAAAGTTTAAGGTTTCCTAATATAACGCTAAGTGTCATTACTTACCTGAGCTGTATTACAACGAATTAACCTCCTCCTTGCTGGTCAATATTGCGTGTGTGTTGGAACATTGTATATATATTTTAGAGTGTTTGTGTGAGTGCGTGAAACTTAAGGAAAGTTACTTGAACATTACTTTATCAAGATTTGAACTTTATCAACTCATTACTTATCCTGAATATAAAGGATTTTTTCTCATTTTTTCTTTGGTCATAATATTAAGGAATCATTGCTTATATTTTAGAAGCTTAATAAGTTTCTCACATAAGATTTACTATTATCATTCATAGAGGTATAATCCATACTTTTCATTTCAATTACTAAAAGTAAATGCTCACCTTGTGCATGCTAGTAGATTAAGTTATATTTACTTGCTGTTTACAAGAATAGAGCTACATTCCATTTATTTTATTTTTTATTATAAATCTCTGAAGTTTAGTGAGATAAAATTATCACACCATGTGAACCCGATAGCTGTATTGTCCATACCCCTGCTCATTGTCTTACATTCTTACATTCTGGGCATGAGAGAGATAGTACAAGCCACTAGTTACCCTTTGCTAGATTTAACACTACACATATATATCATATCATAATACACTTAGTCACGAAGGCAACCTCCATTGCCAAATTAGTAAATTCACTTTTATTCGAATTGAAGATACATTTGCTTCTATTTACATGGTTAGCTGTAGTGTCCTCTTTCTCCGCTGATCGGATAGCATTAGAGTCAGAGCAAAGATAGGAGAGCGATGGATTAGTATGCACACTTCACAGCTATCATTAGTACACGCAAACCCACCTATAGTTTAAATTGAAGATTTTTTAGTATTTATTCGCGCCCCTACCCCCCTTACATAGATGGTGCAGAAGGGTAACTTTGATTTCAGATTTTTAATCCCAAGGCATATAGAATACACACCACACGAGAAATCTAGAGAAGTAACTAAGGACTCATCCTTTGCTATTACAACCGGATTGGTCCACTCTGATGACGGACAAGGCATGAGTTTGCATTGCAAATGAAAGAGGAGTGTTTGTTCTGTTTTCGCTCTGATGACAGATAAAACAGGAGTTTGCATTGCAAAAGAAAGGGGAGTGTTAGCACTGTTTCCCGGATGCATAAGATAGTATATGGTGAGTACACACAGTGCAATTAACAGCTCACGCACGTCTAGGTAATCAGGGGAGTGATCGGTAGCTCTTGTGAGGTTGACAGGAGTTTTGTAGTCTGTATGTATTGATTCTTTATTCATTGTTATATATTAGCAGGAGTTAGAAGCGTAAATTTTTTTTCATGATCTGCTGAACAGGGACACAGTTTCTAGCGCTCAAATTTGAGGTTTAATAGCTTCAGCTGTTCGTTGAATAGGAGTGTGTAACTGGATAGCCCCATTGGCTTAGGAGAGGGAGGAGAGTCAACCCTCCAACCAATGGGCAATCAAATGAATGTTTTTAAGTTTGCAAGTCACGATTTCATTTCAAGCAGGCTAGGAGTAAGGCAGTACCGAAACCGGTCGATACTTTGGGTTGTCTACTAAAAAAAAATATATAGTTTTGATAGGTAAATATAAAAAAGGCTCTATATCTGTTTAAATGTAGTGATGGCAAAAATGCTAAAAATGCTCTGGTCTTTTGGGGAAATTTTTGTCTGAAATGCCCAGTCCTTAAGGGGTTAATATAACCATGTTGGCTGTGCAAAACTGGGGAATTTCCCTTTAAGCCAGCATTCTACCCAGTTCACAATTTTTAGTCTAGACAAAGGAGATTGTTTGTGAAATAGTTTGTTATGTGGAACAGTCTCAAATGCTTTGCTGAAATCTAGATATGCTACATCAACGCCTCTACCATGGTCTATTACTTTAGTAACATAATCAAAGAAGTCAATAAGATTAGTCTGACATGATCTCCCTGAAGTAAAACCATGCTTATTGTGGTCCTCTAAATTGTTTGTCTTTATGTAAGTCATAATTCTTTCTTTTAAGAGACTTTGCATTAATTTCCCTACTACTGGAGTAACTGGCCTGTAGTTACTAGATTCTTCCCTACTGCCATTTTTATGAAGAGGTACTACATTTGCTATTCTCCAATGACCTGGAACAGCTCCTGTTAATAGTGACCAATTAAACAGATCAGTTAGTCGGGCATTAATATATATATATATATATATATATATATATCTATCGGGTAAAGTAAGAAATTGGGTAATCCTAGCAACCCGGGTAAACCTGACATTACCCAAATGGCTGTGGGTAAAGCCTGATGTTCCTGGAAGTAGAAGAGGTTGCACTTGGAAGAAGACTTCACCGCCTGGAACAGGACCTTCTCTGCCGGACTTCAGGAAACGTGAGTACCAGCCTGGGGGTTAGACTTAGGATTTTTTAAGGGCTTTTTGGGGGGATTTGTTTTATTTAGATTAGGGATGGGCAGAAAAAGAGCTAAATGCCCTTTTAAGGGCAATGCCCAAACAAATGCCCTTTTCAGGGCAATGGGTAGTTTAGGTTTTTTAGTGTTAAGTTCTTTTATTTTGGGGGGTGGGGGGTTTAATGTTAGGTGGGACTTTGTATATGTTTTGTAAAAGAGCTGATTATCTTGGGGCAATGCCCTGCAAAAAGCCCTTTTAAGGGCTACTGGTAGTTTATTATTAGAATAGGGGGTGTTTTTATTTTGGGGGGTCTTTTTTATTTTCACAGGGATTAGGTTTAATTTTGTTAAATTTGGAAATTTGATTTTTATATTTTCTGTAATGTTAGCTTTTTTTATTTTTTGTAAACTTATTTTTTTAATTTTTTGTAACTTTAAAATGTATTAGTTTAGGTAATCTGTTTATTTAATGGGGTGTTAGGTTAGGGGTTGTTAGGTTATTTATTTGTGTTGTGGGTTTTTGCGGTTTAAAGGGTTAATAAGTTAAATAGGTTTATTGCGATGTAGGGGTTTAGGGGTTAATAGGGTAAATAGGTTTATGGCGATTTAGGGGTTAATAGGGTAATAGGTTTATTAAGATGTAGGGGTTTTGTGGTTTAGGGGTTATGTATATAAAGAAATATACGTAAAGTAGATATAATTTAAAGGGACAGTCAAGTCCAAAAGAAACTTTTATGTTTCAAATAGGGCATGTAATTTTAAACAACTTTACAATTTACTTTTATCACCAATTTTGCTTTGTTCTTTTGGTATTCTTAGTTGAAAGCTAAACCTAGGAGGTTCATATGCTAATTTCTTAGACCTTGAAGGCCGCCTCTAATCTAAATGCATTTTGATAGTTTTTCACCACTAGAGAGCATTAGTTCACGTGTTTTATATAGATAACATTGAGCTCATGCACGTGAATTTACCATGGAGACAGCTCTGATTGGCTAAAATGCAAGTCTGTCAAAAGAACTGAAATAAGGGGGCAGTCTGCAAAGGCTTAGATACAAGGTAATTACAGAGGTAAAACGTGTATACTTATAACTGTGTTGGTTATGCAAAACTGGGGAATTGGTAATTAAGGGATTATCTATCTTTTAAAACAACAAAAATTCTGGTGTTGACTGTCCTTTTAAAGAGAAGATTTTTTTTATTTATTTAGGACAGTAGTTTGTCTAATTAGAGTGTGACTATATCTGTAGTTTATTATATAGAACATATTTTTTTTTTTTTTTAAAGTAATTTTTATTGAGGTAAAATGGCAAACAAAAATACAATTTCAGACAGAAACATCATGGCAACATGCCCATTTGACATATATTAGAATTTACATAATGAATTAAACAAGCAAGTCTTCACATCTGTAGAATCTGCACATAACTTAACCCGAGGGTACTAGTCCTTTATAATTATAGTATTGATACACCTGTAGCTTAAATATTTATATAAAAGAAGAGTTACAAAATAGGTTGTTTCTACATCTGTAGTTTAAAAAAGAATTAGACTGCTCTCTGGGCAGGCGTATCAGCTAGTATTTAATAAAGTGTTTAACTGTGTATGTACTGTAAATATTTCACATGTCAATGTTCTTCACATAGGGAAATATGTATTTTTAAATAGATATCCATATATATATATGTGTGTGTGTATATATCTATACCTACTGTATATAGAAATATTTATATAAGAATAAATAGAACATATTCTTCTATGTGAAGAACACTGGAATGTGAAATATTTCTATTTCATGTCAGGTTTAGTCCTCTCGAATAAACACGATCGGGATAACATGCGAGTAATGGTGTTAGGATTTTTTCTACAGTTTGCACGCTCCATTGACTTCTATGGGAGAATAAGTTAACGCGGCCATGATATTCAAAGTTACACTGTTTGTGCACGTCGAGCTTTTGCTTGCGCACTAACTTTCAACTTGTAAATACGATTGCAACCCGATGTGTACAAAAAGCCTTCATCTAGTAATGTTAATGCTCAAGTTGGGGCGCTAAATAGAGCTCCACTCGTAATCTAGTCCTAAGAGATGAGATGCTTATCTGGGCGTACCTTGGTGACGCAGCTCACTCCGAACTACATTTGTATGCACCGATCACCACGGTTTTAGAATAGTTGCCTAATTAAGGGCTGTGGAAACTAAAGAGTTTACACTGTGTTACCCTTTATAAATTGCTTTTCTATTTATTATTGCAGTAACTTTCTAATTAAGAATAATTGGATATATAAAATTGAGGAAATAGGCTAAAAATTCCCTTCCTTTTTTGTATTCTCAACACGCTACCTCATTTTTCTATAACTTCCTGTTTATAATATCTTGATGGAAAGTCATTGTGCATTGATCAGTTACTTTGTGTTGTGGGGCTTTTCCTCTATCCTTTCATCAGGATGACGTCACTACTGATATCTGCCTTTTTTTTTTTTTGCTTCTTCATCCCTTGTCCCTTTTTCTTATTTAAAGGGACATAAACCCAAAAATGTTCTTTCATGATTCAGATATAATCTGCATTTAAAAAAAAAATGAAAATAAAAATGGGTTCAATTTACTTCTACTATCAAATTTGCTTTCTTCTCATGGTATTCTTTATTGAAGAGGATACCTAGGTAGTTAGCATGCACAGTATCACAGCAATCACTGCTGCCATCTAGTGTTTCTGGAAATGCATGAGCACCTAACTTATTCACCTTCCTCCTGCAAATCCAAAGACGAGATTAGTTTTTAGTAATGTGGGAGGGGTTTTAAGGGCTCTGGAATTTTTAGAATCTTTGCCTCCTCCTAGTGGTCAGGAGTATAATTCCCATGAGTAATCGATGGTGGACTCTCACCACCTTTATGAAAGAATGCTCCCAGTTTACTTCTATTATCACATTTATTTTTCCTCATGGTATCCTTTGTTTAATATCAGGGAGGTAGGCTCAGGAACATATTCATGTCTGCAGCATTTGCAAGAATGCTTTTGAGCACTAGATGGCAGCTGTTGCACGTTGTATAACTGTTAAAAGAATTCTTGCAAAAATGCTGCCATCTAGTGTTTCTGGGAAATATTGTTAAAAGCCAGACGTGCATGCTCCTAGAAATAGATCATATTTATTATGCAGTGGTTTTACAAATCTTATTTGAAATATAGCACTAAAACTGTCATTGACTTAGGTAGAATCCATTGTTTTTGTGCATTATTGCTATTAGTATTTTAAAGGAACAAGCCCAAAAGATGTATTTTATGATTTAGATAGAGCATGCAGTTTTCATTAACTTTTTTTTTTCAGGAGCATCCGATTCTCGGGCAGCCTTTTTTTGTGCTGCATCCTTGTCGGACCAATGATTTCATGAATTCTATTCAAGGAACAAACAGGTGAGGAGTCATATGAATGAAAGTGTTAATCAGCAAAAATATTAAGGTGGAAAGAAAGCTAACACTTCTAATCTAATCCCAATTCCTTTTCTTGTCAGAACCTTCCAGTTTCGCACTTTAAATTCTTAACTTCCCAGTCATGCGCATTTTAAAACTCTTGGCTTTTTATGTGCAGTTGTTGCATGATAACAATCTCTATACCTTGCATTGGGACACCAGTTTTCTAATTAATCAGAAAATAACTTTCAAAAAATGTATGACATCAAATTCTACAGCTTGGACCTCTTCAAAACCCATTTTGGCCTCTTTTGAGCAGACTCACACTGGACAAAAAGATAGCTGGGCTTAATTAATACAAACTCTGTTTATAATATGACTGTGCAATCTCAGGCTCAGGGACCACACAGCCCCCCTACAGTGCTTTATATCTGGGCCCCACTTTACCCACCCTACTTCTCTTTTTCTTCTTGATACTTATATTGCACAGGGTGCTTGTTTCCAATTATTCCTGTCCTCTGGGTGCCTGTTTGTTGTCAGGTAATGTTTTCTGGTTTCTGGAAATTATCTTGATAAGCTATTTTCATATCCACCATGTTATGCATGAACACCTGTATATAACCCTGCTTGTTTTTTGCTTGATCATTGGCAACTGATTTAGCCATAGTTGCTGTCCGAATATATCAGTAAGACACCTTCTTGCTCTACACAAATATATTATAATAGCACTTCTAGTATTTAGCATATAACAATTACCAAAAGCCAACATTTATCTTTTCAAGTTCATGAATAGGATATCATCCCAAACACATCATATATCCTTGGTTTATACCACTTGCATTGCATTACAGAGTTGTTGATAGTTAGGCCAAAGGCAAAAAGCTGAAGTTTTGCACTAAGGTGTTAGAATTTGGTGCAAACATGCATATACACAATGTTATTCATAGGGTTTGTAGTGGTTGACTTTAGAACTCCAACTTTGTGCAATTGGATGTAAAGTTGAGGTGTTATAGTATAAGGACGAGAGCAGTCTAGAGTGATGTTTGCTTGAGTTATTGTATATAATTTTGTGAAGAAGCCACTAAATTAAGTTATGTGCTTCACCCCAGTTTTTTTTACACTAAATCAATACCCCTGTTACTGACCCACCTATTGCTAATATTTGTTTTACAAAAGTGTTAGTAAAAAGCGGATTTGTACTTACCAATGGATTGATTCCTAATGGGAAAGAGTCCACAGCCGCATTGATTACTTATGGGAAATAAGAACCTGGCCACCAGGAGGAGGCAAAGACCCACCAGCCAAAGGCATAAATACTCCTCCCACTTCCCCCATCCCCCAGTCATTCTTTGCCTTTCGTCCCAGGTGGTTGGCATAGATGTGTCAGAAGTTTTCTTGTAAAATTATTTTACTTTATTTCTTTTTCATATGTCTCTTATGGACGGTGCTACCCTTCGACATGGGACAGGAGTTTTAAGTAGTCCTGTCAGTCTTTTGTGGAGGGCCTGGGCGAAAGTGAGAGTCCAGAGATGCAGTGGGAGGTTTCCCTGCGACACCATCTCGACTCGTATTCACAGCTACGTTTCAGCACTTGGCGTTGCCGAACTTCGTTTTGCTACATGCTGTCTTCTCTTAAGTCCATGATGGAGGCAATGCTACTATTCATCACACTTGAAAAGCCGTGTTCCTGTTCCACCGTGTGGATTCCGGTAAGATTGTTTCATTTTATCTGTAATGTGATTATTATGACAGTTAAGTATGGGCCTCCCTGAGGCACCTTCTGCTCCGATCTGGGAATCATGGGATAATTCCTCCTTAGGGTGCATTAGTGAATGGGGTAGGTTTTTATCATGTTTCTTATGTGATTCAACCTGCTTGTGTGTGTGCATAGGGGCTCTGCGGCCGAGACATATGCCTATGTGGCACATATTGACTTGTTCTTTCGGTTGTGGATTACATGGACTAGAACTATACCTTTGGGTTATGCCTATTTTATTCAGACTTGCTTAACTTTTTCTGTGGGCCTAGTTTTGCCGCCCTTTAGTGGCACGCTTTTTGGGATTTCACGGGGCATCTGGTGACCGGGTGCGTTTTTACGCTTGGGTGGGTCTTCTTCCCCTTCTGCATTCCTGACTGAGTGGCGACAGAGGAGAGAGTCTGCTCTGCTGTGGTCTGGTCATAGGAGGTGGTGAGTGCCCCCAGCCATTGCGGGTGTCAGGTGCCAATTGTTTTTTTTTTCTCAAACCCTGTTTATCTTGTGCAGTCTTAAGCCATGGAGGATTCCAATGCCAGGACTATTTTTATATCCAATCCTGAGTCATCCTCGGGTGAGGATTGTAATTCTGAGTCGTCCTCGGATGAGGATCGTAATTTGGCTCTGTTATCGCAAGTCTGCCAATCTTGTCTCTCGCGCCTGGATAGTTTGCCGGGTCCCTCGGGCTCAGGGGAACCCTGGGCTTTCCGAGCCATCGGCCTCTGGGGGCTCTGCTCCTCAGGAGGCGCCTTCCCAATAGCATACTCCTTTGATTTTTTAGGTCCCCGATGTTAATGTCCCCTCCGCACAGGGTGGATTGTTTCCCCTAAAGATGGCGGGACATTTGTGATTTAATATTTTAATGGCACTGATTCACTTGCAGGACCCTGATGTTTCCTTGCAGTTATGTGCCTGCCTGCCTGCCTATTCTGGGTGTTTAGACCATGAACGGCACAATACTATTCCCCCTGGGGGTGTTTGTTATCCCTTGTTGTTCTTTGCTTTATAGGATTGTGCGGCTGCGTGTCCTAGTAAGACGACTTTTTGACTTATTGGGGGATCCTTTCCTTTATGGTCCGAGGACTTCTCAGTTCTCCCAAGGTTTTTCGAGATAGGCTAGTGGGGATGTGTCTCTCCCTGGTCGGTCTACTGTGAGCTTTCCCAGTCTTTTTGTTCTGGAGGTTATGGTTTCCGTTTGGCTGGTCCTGTGGAGACATAGTTCCTTCTGGGCGGATGCCTGTGGATGCCCTTGCTTTTCTTTTATCCGGTCCAGATTATTTTTCTTCTGTGTTCCCTATGGGAATCCTGGTATTGCTTGATTTAAGTTCTTCTATGGAAGTATGTTGCGCCTAGCTGGTCTGATTATCTTGTTCAGTTATTTGTTTTTATACAAAAAAAAAAAAATCGTTATTCTTCCGGACCGTCAGGTCTGGATGTCGGAAACGCTTGGACTTGCCTGTGTCAGTCCGCACCCGACGTCGGGACCGGTGGTATCCCACCGCATTCTTTTGCATCCCTGATGGTGTGGTCCTTACCGCATGGAGCGGTTAGACCCTTTTGAGTTACTGTTGATGGTTCTCCTAGGGTCTTTGCCATCGTGTACTTTAGGCTGTCATGCGGAGGTGGCCAATGTCCTTTACCTCTGCCCCTGGGAGCTTTTTAGGCTCTGAAGGGATTTTGGATTGACTTCTCTGGTGTTGTCACTGGTGCCCTGGTCAACTTTATTGCCCCTTGGGGGTTTGTGCCCGCAGTGGGCTCTGTTTTGGAGTCCTGTGCCTTGGGGCTACTGATTAGGGTTTTTTCCCTATTGGACTTGTGCTGCTGGTGTTTTTCGCAGTATCTCTTGTGTACTTCTTGGATTTTGATTCAATGTGCTTGTCCTTGTTGAGATAGCCTGCCAGGGTTCAGCTTGGGGCGTGTTGCTTTGGGCGCTGACTTATGGAAGTCTGGTTTCCTCCTTATGATTCTGTCGTGGGTCTTGGGGGAAAGTCTAGGGTTCTGGCAGTCTAGCCCTTTATCCTATCTGTATGTCCCTGTTATGCCCCTGGGTTTTGGGGGTCGGGTCAGGATGGGTCCTATTATCTCCCTTTTAGGGAGTCTGGGGTAATTTTGGTTTGATACCTTTGGGGAGGATGCACTCTGTCCTTTTTGTTAAGGGGTTCGCTTTTCCTATTCCTCTTTTATGTCTAAGACTAGCTCTAGCCTGGTTTGACCTCTTTTTCCCCTTTGTCTCTGCCTTCTGCATACTTTGTCACGGTGCATGGGTTGGGCTTGTTGGTCGCCTTGCTGCTTGTGTTAAGGGGGCTCGAGCGGTTGCTCTCAGTCTTGGCCCTTTTTGTGGGGTTCTGGGAGATCTGTATTCCTTTCAGTCCTAGGATTTGCGCTGGTCATTCAACACTTTGGGCGTTCTGTGCCTTTACAATCATTTGTATATTGGTTGGTTGTCCTGGGGACATGTGCTCCCTGTCTTCTATTTTTTCTGAGGGACTCTTGTCTCTCTTGGATTAGTTTCGCTGCCTAGTAGCATAAGGTTTGCTGTTGGGAAACAGCTGCAGTTATTTTACCTTGTCTGTTGGCAAGCTATTGAGCCTAGGTGGCCTAGTGGTTAGCTTGTCCGTCTAGCAAGCTGCAGTTCTTGAGTTTGTACTCGGCTGCGATTACTTGTTATTTTATATCTGATGCCTGTGGACTTGCCCTTAGGGATTGTGTCCTCAGGTCTCTGGGGTTTTTTCCTGGGGTCTGGTCGCCTTTCTCAGATTTGCCTGGTGGTCCTTCACTTTCTTTTGTTTAGGGGTGGGGTTTGGTTAGTCAGCTATTTTGGCCTACGGTTAGCTTCACTACCCAGCTTGCAGAAGGTTGCCGTTGTCTCCAGGGCAACTGTTGCTCCTTGAACACTAACATACACTTTAGGGTCCCTTGTGAGGCGTTTTTTTCTCTGAACCCTCTGGGGAGTTGGATCCTTGTGATCCCTTTGTTCAAAAAGGTTGATTCAGGAAGGATGTTCCGCTGCTCAGCGGCCTATAGTGGTGTAGTGTGGGTCTGCGCAGTTTCAGTTGCGCAGGAGTGGGCTGTTTCGTATCCATTTTTGGATGGGGGCTTTGCTTATTTTGCACCACTAGTTTTTGTCATCTTTTTCCTGTCTCTCTCCTGAGTGTTTCTCCGGCTACGGAAATTTTTCCTTGCTTGTGGGGTTTTTCATTCACGTCCTCGTTTATATGGTGACACGTGTCCACGATGTCTCGCTGTTTTTGTGTTCGCTGGTCATTGAGATTAGTTTGTTTATCTTCTGGTCCTTTCCTGACTTTTCATATAGTCTGTTCGGGTGTAGTCTACTGAGTGGCTCTGGGTTGTCTCCCTGTCACCCTGGACGTTGTTCCTCTCTTCTGTCTTATATCTTCCCTCTGGGAATTTTTAGTCGGGGTCCCTCGCTTGGTTGAGGGGCTGCGGCGGGTTTGTTGCCCCTGAAAGATGCTGTCCTTGAGGTGGGTGCTCTCGGTTGGGCCCACTCGTGGTTCTATCTAGGTTAGTTTTTTTGGGAATGTGTTTTTAGGTTGGTGCCTTTATTGGTCCGCCTCTTACCCTCCCGTCTTGGCATTCTGTGTCCTCTTTGGCTTGGGTATAAATTTCCCATAAGTAATGAATGCGGCTGTGGACTCTTTCCCATTAGGAAGAAAAACATAAATTATGCTTACCTGGTAATTTCCTTTTCTTCCGTGGGAAAGCGTCCACAGCCCCCCCCCCACACACGTTTTTTGTAGGCGTTGTTGTTTTTTTATCTTTTGGCACCCTTTCACCTTGATGCTTCTTCCACTGTTCCTTGTTCCTCGGCTGAATGACTGGGGGATGGGGGAAGTGGGAGGAGTATTTATGCAGATACAAATATATAGAGAGGGCGCTATAAAGCTAAAGATATCAACACTGAATAAAAAAAGATGTATTAAAATATTTTATAGTACATAAAATACGGGACCTCTCCCTTAACATCAGTTAGACCTATTCTGATAGGTGTAAAATTGGAACCTGAATCATTACACAATCAAAATAAATATGAGCAAATAGGTTATACTAGTTAGCCATACATAATACACACAAGCAATTTTAACAATATCAACAAGTTAAAACATAAGGATTAAGTATCACTTTAGAGTAGTATATTACAATGTCTCTTTATGTTTCTATATAAAAATCTCTTAAATGTATACCACCAGTTTCAGGCTCAATATCCACAAGCCAAATACCACTCTTGTCGGTTTTAATTTATATATATATTTATCCTGTTGTAATTGTATGCCGTGACCGTTACACAAATACCTCTTAGAGCGATAGAAATCTTACTTGATGCAATCAGAGGAAAGAACACAGTTTGTGTAATTTACAAAAGTACCTGTATTGTTGTTTAACCGGACAAGTTGAGAGTTACATTACCCTTTCACACACAGAGTTTTGCTGCTGCCTCGAAAGATTTCTGTGCAGGTGAGTCCGTCCCACGTGACCGATGGCGTCTGACGTCACGGATGACACTCACTGTAGGCAATGTTAACGCAGTCGCAATTTTTTCAAGACTTGTAATACTTGCGCAATGGAAATTGATTGTGAAAAGACCACATCGCTCACGGAAAACTCATAACACTCTACTTGTAATCTTGCCCTAAATGTTTTGGGAAGGTGAACTGATGTTTAATGTGGGACAACAAAGTTTGGGTCTGATATAATTAAAGAAATGATTAAACAAAATTGTAAAAAAAATTCCAGTTCATATAGTGGTGTGTTCCTATATTATATTATTTCTGCAAAGTAAAGTTATTTTCTAACACAGTCTTCTGATAAAAAAACAAGCTATAATTTGTGTGGGTACTGCACAGAAAAAAGAAAATGTGTAAAGGCAATGGGGCTAAACCTCTAGAAACAGCACAGGGTGGTTAAAATGACTCACAGTGAAGGGTTTAATGACAAATTTGTATGAAACCAAAATAACAATATAGAGAAAAAAAGCTTAGGCTACATCTCTTCAATGTGATGTATTAATTGGAATTGTTATGAACCTCTAACTCTAATTACAAAAACTCAAATTCTTTTATCTACAGGACTGGAAATTACATCACTTCATGGTTAAGTACAGTAGGACCTGTTGTTGGATTGATTCTGCCATTAAGTTATGGAAAAACAGTTTAAAGGTATTCCTTTATTATTTTATGAGACCCCATCATGACCATAAATTATTTTATACATTGTTTAACCTGATGGCCCCTTGCAGGGCATTTATGTTATTCTCTATACTATTTGTACAATGGAATGAAAATTAATTGTTCTTCTTAGATGAGTCCATAGCTTCATAACATGTGGGATATATTCCAGCCTATCAAGAGGAAGTTAAGAACCCCCCAACTTTCTCTCCCTCTCCAGTTTTGTTCTTGGCCTCCAAAGAGATAGGTTGAAGATTTCAGAGCTGCTCTACTATCAAGAGTTTATTATTTTTCCATATGATTTGTGGGTTCAGACCTGACTTGAGACCCAGTGCCCCTAGGCAGAATTTTGTTTAGTTCTTAGTTAAACCTATAGGTTGTATATAAAAATCATCCCTATGGGCAGTATATTTGTGATTCATCCATATAATAGTAATATAACACTAACTATATTTTATTGTACTTTAACATAGTCAATATTCAAATTCAGATAAGTGCAATGGGCATGCATATATGTACCAAATCTTTAAATATAATCATTATGTAGACACAAAAATTTCTAGCTCAGCAGATGTACTGCAGTGCTTTCCTACTTTATTTTCCTGTTACACAACGGAGATACAGTTTTGATAGAACAGGATACATTTATGCACAACATTTTCCAATCCATGCACTTTAATGTATGCTTTGTGGTTTGGTTAATGACCTCGCTAATATCATGTACTTTAGCTAATCTCATTATTTTGAGTAGTATAGAGTCTGTTTTTTGACAGACCATGCTAATTACTTTTATCTCAGATACTAAATTGTATGTTCAGCTAAATATTTTAGTACAGGGAGTGCAGAATTATTAGGCAAATGAGTATTTTGACCACATCATCCTCTTTATGCATGTTGTCTTACTCCAAGCTGTATAGGCTCGAAAGCCTACTACCAATTAAGCATATTAGGTGATGTGCATCTCTGTAATGAGAAGGGGTGTGGTCTAATGACATCAACACCCTATATCAGTTGTGCATAATTATTAGGCAACTTCCTTTCCTTTGGCAAAATGGGTCAAAAGAAGGACTTGACAGGCTCAGAAAAGTCAAAAATAGTGAGATATCTTGCAGAGGGATGCAGCACTCTTAAAATTGCAAAGCTTCTGAAGTGTGATCATCGAACAATCAAGCGTTTCATTCAAAATAGTCAACAGGGTCGCAAGAAGCGTGTGGAAAAACCAAGGCGCAAAATAACTGCCCATGAACTGAGAAAAGTCAAGCGTGCAGCTGCCAAGATGCCACTTGCCACCAGTTTGGCCATATTTCATATTTTACATCAATGGAGTGCCCAAAAGCACAAGGTGTGCAATACTCAGAGACATGGCCAAGGTAAGAAAGGCTGAAAGACGACCACCACTGAACAAGACACACAAGCTGAAACGTCAAGACTGGGCCAAGAAATATCTCAAGACTGATTTTTCTAAGGTTTTATGGACTGATGAAATGAGAGTGAGTCTTGATGGGCCAGATGGATAGGCCCGTGGCTGGATTGGTAAAGGGCAGAGAGCTCCAGTCCAACTCAGACGCCAGCAAGGTGGAGGTGGAGTACTGGTTTGGGCTGGTATCATCAAAGATGAGCTTGTGGGGCCTTTTCGGGTTGAGGATGGAGTCAAGTTCAACTCCCAGTCCTACTGCCAGTTTCTGGAAGACACCTTCTTCAAGCAGTGGTACAGGAAGAAGTCTGCATCCTTCAAGAAAAACATGATTTTCATGCAGGACAATGCTCCATCACACGCGTCCAAGTACTCCACAACGTGGCTGGCAAGAAAGGGTATAAAAGAAGAAAATCTAATGACATGGCCTCCTTGTTAACCTGATCTGAACCCCATTGAGAACCTGTGGTCCATCATCAAATGTGAGATTTACAAGGAGGGAAAACAGTACACCTCTCTGAACAGTGTCTGGGAGGCTGTGGTTGCTGCTGCACGCAATGTTGATGGTGAACAGATCAAAACACTGACAGAATCCATGGATGGCAGGCTTTTGAGTGTCCTTGCAAAGAAAGCTGGCTATATTGGTCACTGATTTGATTTTGTTTTGTTTTTGAATGTCAGAAATGTATATTTGTGAATGTTGAGATGTTATATTGGTTTCACTGGTAAAAATAAATAATTGAAATGGGTATATATTTGTTTTTTGTTAAGTTGCCTAATAATTATGCACAGTAATAGTCACCTGCACACACAGGTATCCCCCTAAAATAGCTATAACTAAAAACAAACTAAAAACTACTTCCAAAACCATTCAGCTTTGATATTAATGAGTTTTTTGGGTTCATTGAGAACATGGTTGTTGTTCAATAATAAAATTAATCCTCAAAAATACAACTTGCCTAATAATTCTGCACTCCCTGTATTTGCATCAACACACATTCCTAGTCTCAATATACACTATCTATGTCAAGCTTAGTGTTGACATACCTAGTTTCACCCCAAAAAAATCTATAGTTTGATTAGACCTGTGGATGCTGTTTTCCTCTTTACAGTTATATTTTATATGTGTAACATATTTTTTATTATACAAAGAGTTTCTGATGCAAGGTTTTTCCTCAATCCTCCTGTGCTTCAAGGACAAAGCAGAGGATGCAAACCAGGAATCATAGACTCATTTTCGGGTGCAGGTGTAATAAGGTGCTATTCTCTGTATTTTACTTAGAATTCATGAGTCCACCTAGAAAATGGGTAAGGTAAGCCTTAATGCTCAGGCAGCTTTTACAGTGTCTTACCAGGTTCCTATTTTCCTTATATTGTAACTATTTCAAAGGCACTTTGTTTCCTTGCTTTTTAGCATTTATGTATCCTTTTTGCTTTACTTTCTTTGTTTTCAGTGTACACATCAGCACTCGCCTAGGGTGCAATCTGGAGGTCTCGAGGGATGCCTCTAGAGGCAAAGTTACCACTCAAAATTCTGGAACTCCAAGCATTTGTTAGAGCTCTTCAGACCAATATCCCTTCTCAGCCAAGACCCATTTCTGATCAGGTATAATTTCAGTGGTTGCTAAATCAACTGTCAAGGGGGGACTTGCATCTCCCTCATAATAGAAGAAGTGTCTCTCATCCTGTTATGAATAGAGAAGGAAATATGTTCTCTATCATCTTTATATTCAAGGAGTGAACAAGGAGAATGGGTTCTTCATTAAGACATATTCGACCAGCTTATTCTAAACTGGTTTCTACAATGTATAGATTTAATGGTGTACAAGCTGAATCACAGCTTCAACCATATTGTGCCAGATATAGAGAGCCCAGTGCTCTATGATAGATGCCTTAGTTTGTCCCTTAATATTTACTTTAGTGTTCCTGTTTTCCCAATTTGTTCTTTTTTTCAAGAGTCATTGTTAGAATCTCATAGCTCTGACGTGGGCCTGCAGAACTTGGTATGTGGACCTAATTCAGATGTCTTCTCTTCCTACATGGACCCTACCCATAAGGAAGGAGTTTCTGTCTCAAGGACCTCTGTTTCACCCAAATCTCAATTTGCTGAATTTGACAGTGTGAATGGTAAACACTTAGACCTCAAGATCAGGGGTTCCTATACTTTACTTCATGCAAGTAAATTGGTTAAGCAAAGAATTTATCTTAACATCTGGAAAGCTTACTTTCTTTGGTGTTCTTCTTGGTATTTTTTCTTGGAAATCCTTTAAAATTCCCAGAATACTTCAGTTCCTTCAGGATGAACTAGATTAGGGCCTGTCGGCTAGTTTGCTAAAGGGTCAGATATCTGCGTTAACTGTTTTGTTTTTACAAAAAGTTGGCTAAGTTGCCAGATGTTCAAACTTTTGTTCAAGCCCTGGTGAGAATTTGTCCTGTTAGACCAATTACTCCTCCTTGGAACTTGAATTTAGTTCTCTCTGTTCTGCATGGTTAGGCTTTTGACCTTATGCTTATTTTAGACCTTAAATGGTTGTCCTGGAAGGTTCTTTTTCTTTTAGCCATTTCTTCAGCTAGAACAGCTCTATCTTGTGATCCTCCATTTCTGACTTTTCGCCAAGTTAATGTGGTCCTGTGGACCAAATATGAATTTCTTCAGAAGGTGGTATCTTCAGAAAATATTAGTCAGGAAATAGTTATTCCTTCTTTGTGTCCAAAGCCTTCTTATCCAAAGGAAAGATTACTTCACAACCTAGATCTTGTCAGAGCTTTAAAGTTCTTTATTCAGGCTACTAAAGACTTTAGGCAAGCTTCCAGTTTATTTGTCCACTACTCTGGTCCTAGGAAGGGTCAGAAAGCTAAGGCAGTGGCCATGGCATCCTAGCTCAAGCAGATTATTCATAAAGCTTACTTGGTTGCAGTAAAAGCGCCACTGAAAAGAGTAACTACTCATTCTACGAGATCAGTGTCTACTCCCTGGGCTTTCAAGGATGATGCCTCCTTGGAACAGATTTGCAAGGCAGCAATTTGGTCTTTCCTTCACACTTTTTCCAAATGTTATCATTTTGACATTTATAATTCTTCTGATGCAGATATTGGCAGGAAATTCCTTCAGACCACAGTGTCTGACAAATAGGAGATGCCTATTTTTTATCTCGCCCGTCCTTAACATGGGCTCTCAGCATGGGTATTGTATCCCACATGTTATGAAGCTATGGACTCTCATCAGCTAAGAAGGAAAATAGAATTTATACTTACCGATAAATGTATTTCCTTCGAGCTGATGAGAGTCCATATCACCCACCCTATTTTTGTACATGGATGACAGTTCTCATTTGCACCTCGCAACTTTACATTCTGTCTTACCTACCTTTTTTCTGCCTCTCTCCTCTGCTCAGCTATACGTAAACTGGAGAGGGAAAGGAAGTGGTAGGTATTAAAGCTATGTGAGGGTTCTTGGCCTCTTCTTGATAGGCAGGAATATATCCCACATGTTATCAGCCAGAAGGAAGTACATTTATTGGTAAGTGTAAATTCAATTTTTTCTGTATAATTTAGCAATTTGAATTCAAGAGGAAAGATGTATAATAGGCATATACAGATTGCCTCCTTTTATACTGATTCACAATAACAACTGTTACAGTGCTGACTGAATACACTCAAAAGTGAGATAGAAAATGACAAATTGTATTTTGTTAGCTCTTATATTACCAATAGTACATAATTAACTGAAACTGTATAAGAGACTATAAAGAACTGACAGAAATTGAAAAGATTTTGCAAAATGAATATCGATTATGGACACAGGTAGTGACATTTGCCTGTTTTCCACACTGGATTTCTTAGTGTCAAAGTACATTTTGAATCTAGTGCCAAAAAGAATATTGAATATGCGATCATATTCAGCATTCATTTCTCAAACAAATGTTTAATACGAAAAAATGCACATGCCTTATCTACAGTGTACAAACTCACTAAATTCACATTGATTAATTTCCTTCATATGATTGTAAGAATCCATGAGACATGAAGTCTGCGAATTACCTTCCTGACCACTAGGAGGAGGCAAAAAAACACACCAGCATACCAGAGTATTAAATCACTCCCACTTATCCTGAATCCTTAGTCAATTATTTTGCCTCCTAGAAGGAGTGAGGTGAAGTGCTGATCTACTCATCCTTGAGAGGTGGTGTCTAACCGACAGAGGGGTAGACAAGGTGTTATCAGCCAGGCAGTGAAAGATCTTTTTCCACATGGAAATGCCACAGGTCTCCCCGGTAAAATTTGGGTTTATCTACCAATCCCCTGCTATACAGTATACTGCTTTTGTGGAATCTGCAGCCCTCTCCAGGTGAAATGCTGATTTACCTGCCAATCAACTGGGTTGTAGAATGATGTTTCTTGTTAAAGATCTTTGGCTCTGTGCTCGCACTGCCTATGATAGGATTGTCTATTGAAAGCAGTTGCTGCAGCTAAATTAAGCACACTGGATGAAGGTGTTGACAAGTATGTATTTTGTACCTTATATACCACACACCTTTTATAAGCAGTTTTATGCACTTTAAAGGGACACTGAGCAACTTTCTAATTTACTCCTATTATCAATTTTTCTTTGTTCTCTTGCTATCTTTATTTGAAAAAGAAGGCATCTAAGCTTTTTTTGGGTTCAGACCTCTAGATAGCACTTTTTTATTGGTGGATGAATGTATCCACCGATCATCAAGGACAACCAAGGTTGTTCACCAAAAATGGGCCGGCATCTAAACTTACATTCTTGCATTTAAAATAAAGATACCAAGAGAATGAAGAAAATGTGATAATAGGAGTAAATTAGAAAGTTGCTTAAAATGTCATGCTCTATCTGAATCACGAAAGAAAAAATTTGGGTTCTGTGTCCCTTTAAGGCATTTTTAAAATTTCTGTCTAAATTATTTTACTTTCTCTTTAAACTTAGTGCAGTTGGCTTTTGAGCTCTCATGAGTTACTGCAAAACTGTACACAGCTACTTTCTCTCACTTGCGCTAAAATCTTGTTTTGTCCTTCTGATTTCTTACTTTAGCGATCACCAGTAGTGTAAGCTCGCTAAGGGTTAATCATTTTAGCCTTCTTATTGGTATTTTTCCTGTGGTGCTGAAACTATCTCAGTGTGTTGGGAGAAGCCCTCAGGCACGGAGAAGGTGATGACATACTCTCATATTAGAGCTTTTCTAAAACAGGGTTAAATAAATGTGTTCAATGTTATTTATTATATAGCCTTTACAGTTTTGTTACAGGTATTTCAGCACTTGTCTCACAGTTCTTTCTTACTAGATTGGAAGGTGATCCTACTTTGGTCCTTAGCTCATCCGGGACTTTCCTTAAAAGAGTGTCCCCTCCTAATACCCCATTGATGATAGTGGTACCTATGATCCTGTCCATTCTTCCTCTAAATGAGGAACCTGCTGCTATGGTAGAAGGCATGTCCTTTAATTGCAGGCTTGGCATATTCATGCTTTATTACGGGAAGGTTTAATTGCTTTGGACAGGCTTGGATTAAGCATTAGGCATACCAGACAAATTCCTGGTGGCCTGGGGCTGGTTACCTTAGGCCTACACAGGCACCACCAGACAACAAGAAGTGGTCCTTCTTTGAGGTATAACAAAAATGCACTGGTACAGGCAGTGCTTTGTTTTCTGTGTTATGGTCACACTCCGAAATACCACACTGCCACTTGGGCTCTCACGTGCATCTCTTACTTTAGTGCAGCAGTAAAGAGGTTAACCTCCTGGCTGAAGCATCCTGTGCAGAGCCGCGTCACATCCCTGTGCGGTCATGCATATCCCTCCTCTTTGGCTGCTACTGCTGCACCTATAATTAAGCCCTGGGGCTAGTAGAGGAATGAAGCATTAGCACTTAGATCCCGGATATCCCCGTGCTAGACTGTCCTGGGAAGATAACAGCTGAATCCTAATATCATTGGTATTTGGTAGGAGGGCACAGAGACCAGGCTGAAAGCCAGTGAACTTCAAGAAAGTTGGAGGCTACAGGAGCGCTGAGGTATGGAGTGAAGTAGGGTGGAACTGAAGCCTGGGGTACTCTGCTCTTTTACCGCCTCCAGGGCTCTGTATTGGATGAGATGCTGCCCTTGCCAGGTCTCTGTTTGCCCCTGCTGTAGTGATGGCAAGGTAATGAGCTAAGTGTGTTGCAGGCCTTTTGTGTGTGTTTGCCTACAGTCAGGGAAGGCCCGGTTTTCAGACTGAAAGTTGTCACACTGTCGCTGCTCTACACCCAATTAAGTAGGAAGGTAAGGTAGTGAGCGAAGTGTGTTGCAGGCCTTTTGTGTGTTCTTACTTAAGGTCACGGAAGGCCCGGTTTGTTGTGTGTATGTGTGGCTTGCATGCGTATGAGTGTTATGTGAATGCATATGAGTGGCTGTATGTGTATTGTATGTTTGTATGTGTGGTGTATGTGGGCGGTTAGATACAAAATGGAGGGGTTACTGATTTTCCCTTAAAATGTCTGAGCTTATTTTTGTTCCCAGTCTGGCCCTGACGTTAGAAGTAGAGCATTATCCTGCTTCAATTAAGCAACCAGTTTAAAAGATTGATACATTTTTAAGGCAACCCCACCAAACACTCCTCTTTTTTCCCCATGCCTGAATCAGTTACTGAACTAAGGAATATTAAAAGCCAGGTATTACCTTTGCTCTTCCTTCTGCTAATACAGAGATTTGGAACTGTTCCTAAGGCTGTTGCAGTTATTATCCCCTTACCAGGCATAGTACTATTCATTTTAAAAGAAAGCTTGAAGGCTTTCATAGAGAGTCCTGTCAACTTGCAGGCTTTATGTTTAGGCCTGCTGTCAGTGTTGCCTGTGTAGTTACTGCTACTGCTGTCAGGTGTGACAACCTTTCAGAACTTATTTCTGGAAGAAATTATTTGCATTAATCCTAAGAATGCTGCTTTAGATGTCTTGGCAAGACGAGCTTAATGGCTCAAAATAAATTTAAGAACCAAATCTTGTTCAGCTATATGGTTTCTAAATGCTGGGTAATCATCAATGTGATTTGTTTTTTAAAAACATTTTTTCCAAAAGGCTTTTTACAAGTTGAAATGCGTAAATAAAAAATCAATTTCAAAAGGCTTTTTACAAGCCAAAACAGGTTGATAAAAAAAACCTCTCTCTTAAGGAAACCTGTCACTTTTTTAATAGGAAACTTCCTAGGTGAAATAGGTTAGGGTGTCGGATAATGTTTATCCTAAAAACACTGGAATAATTATTACATCAGTGACCGGCGAATGATTATGGAGGCACGGGATGCTTAATGGTATTATAAGATAACGGATTGGCTACTATAGGTCACGTGACTGGGAGAATCAACTGACGTAAGTGACATTTTATGTGTAGAAACGCTGAAGAGAATACCAGTTTTCATTACAGAATAATTTTACTTTTCAAGGTACTGTGACATATTTAAAAAGAAGCTTGAAAAAGGACTGATTGTTTGCCCGAAACGTAGCTGTTTTGTACCCTATTTTGCACAATAAAGGTCTTGGATTTTGCACTAAGCTGGAGAATTTGCTTATTCTATGATTATGTTGGGCATGGTAAGCCCTCTCCGTGCTGTGTAACTAGTGAGTGCTGTGTTCCTGTTATTTTGTTTCACATATTTAAAAAGGTAATGTTATTTATATCTATAGAAAGGGATTATATATTCTGAAAATCTACAAAGAATCAACTAAAGTTGCTGGCCAGCATTAGATAAAATTTATTTGGCTTAAGAAAAATGTTGATGTTATGAGCTGTTCTATAGTAAATGTTTTATATTAAAATAATTTTGTTTCTTATGAGGTGTAGTAAGTGGGTGCAGTAAGCTTTGGAAAAAGGTTGGTCAGTTCTCTGAAGGGTCAGATTTCATCTCTATCCGTCTTATTCCATAAGAGGATTGTTAAAATTCCAGATATTTAGACCTTTGTTGAGGCACTGATAAAAATAAGTATGATATAAGTGGGGGGGTGCGGGATAAGCGCTCTAAAGGGAGCAAACCTAAGGGGATTGGACAGTGATAATATTAAAATAACAGGAATAATCAAGATGTTGAATATATATATATATATGTAAAAAGAACAAATTTTGACGATATAAAAATGTCAATTTAATTTAAAATAAATAAATGTCAGCAGAGTATACAAAATAAACATTTAGCATATGATTATAACATAAAGTCAAATTCAGGTGACTCATATAAGTCTAGGATGCCGGCATCAAGGAAATAAATTAATATCAATAGATAAGAATAATGTGTAGTTGGCCAAAGAAGTTAAATTCACAACGTTTTAAAAAATAGCGATTGCTATGTTAAAAATAACGATACACAAAACTTGATTTTTGCAATAAATGTGCTAATATATAACCAACCAGTATTATGGACACTAATGTGGGCAAAAAGTAGAAAGTTCAAATGATACGTCTGTAATAAATAAAAACAAACCAACAGCGTATGTTTGTGTCCGTTAGAGACAATGAAGCGTGTGATCCGTGGATGGTGACGTCACGTCATGTGACCAATAGTAATGATCCAATCGTATCCAACGATTATAGTGTAGCGTATTATTTGAAAAAATATATACCGGTATACAGGGAGTGCAGAATTATTAGGCAAATGAGTATTTTGACCGCATCATCCTTTTTATGCATGTTGTCTTACTCCAAGCTGTATAGGCTCGAAAGCCTACTACCAATTAAGCATATTAGGTGATGTGCATCTCTGTAATGAGAAGGGGTGTTGTCTAATGACATCAACACCCTATATCAGGTGTGCATAATTATTAGGCAACTTCCTTTCCTTTGGCAAAATGGGTCAAAAGAAGGACTTGACAGGCTCAGAAAAGTAAAAATTAGTGAGATATCTTGCAGAGGGATGCAGCACTCTTAAAATTGCAAAGCTTCTGAAGCGTGATCATCGAACAATCAAGCGTTTTTATTCAAAATAGTCAACAGGGTCGCAAGAAGCGTGTGGAAAAACCAAGGCGCAAAATAACTGCCCATGAACTGAGAAAAGTCAAGCGTGCAGCTGCCAAGATGCCACTTGCCACCAGTTTGGCCATATTCCAGAGCTGCAACATCACTGGAGTGCCCAAAAGCACAAGGTGTGCAATAATCAGAGACATGGCCAAGGTAAGAAAGGCTGAAAGACGACCACCACTGAACAAGACACACAAGCTGAAACGTCAAGACTGGGCCAAGAAATATCTCAAGACTGATTTTTCTAAGGTTTTATGGACTGATGAAATGAGAGTGAGTCTTGATGGGCCAGATGGATGGGCCCGTGGCTGGATTGGTAAAGGGCAGAGAGCTCCAGTCCGACTCAGACGCCAGCAAGGTGGAGGTGGAGTACTGGTTTGGGCTGGTATCATCAAAGATGAGCTTGTGGGGCCTTTTCGGGTTGAGGATGGAGTCAAGCTCAACTCCCAGTCCTACTGCCAGT
This sequence comes from Bombina bombina, assembly GCF_027579735.1. Lineage (NCBI taxonomy): Eukaryota > Metazoa > Chordata > Amphibia > Anura > Bombinatoridae > Bombina > Bombina bombina. The sequence continues at coordinate 210,959,425 of NC_069500.1, forward strand.
TTCTGGAAGACACCTTCTTCAAGCAGTGGTACAGGAAGAAGTCTGAATCCTTCAAGAAAAACATGATTTTCATGCAGGACAATGCTCCATCACACGCGTCCAAGTACTCCACAGCGTGGCTGGCAAGAAAGGGTATAAAAGAAGAAAATCTAATGACATGGCCTCCTTGTTCACCTGATCTGAACCCCATTGAGAACCTGTGGTCCATCATCAAATGTGAGATTTACAAGGAGGGAAAACAGTACACCTCTCTGAACAGTGTCTGGGAGGCTGTGGTTGCTGCTGCACGCAATGTTGATGGTGAACAGATCAAAACACTAACAGAATCCATGGATGGCAGGCTTTTGAGTGTCCTTGCAAAGAAAGGTGGCTATATTGGTCACTGATTTGTTTTTGTTTTGTTTTTGAATGTCAGAAATGTATATTTGTGAATGTTGAGATGTTATATTGGTTTCACTGGTAAAAATAAATAATTGAAATGGGTATATATTTGTTTTTTGTTAAGTTGCCTAATAATTATGCACAGTAATAGTTACCTGCACACACAGATATCCCCCTAAAATAGCTATAACTAAAAACTACTTCCAAAACTATTCAGCTTTGATATTAATGAGTTTTTTGGGTTCATTGAGAACATGGTTGTTGTTCAATAATAAAATTAATCCTCAAAAATACAACTTGCCTAATAATTCTGCACTCCCTGTATAGAAAAGAGACAAAGTGTCAGATTTTTTCGTGACAGTATAAAAGTATACTTGCAAGTAGCGGATCACTGTCTTTCAATCTCTCCTGTAGGAAAAAGCAATTCAGCTGATTTGAAAACAACCTTGTAGATGGAATGTGAACAAGTGTCCGTCTTTTCTTTCTGAACTCCAAATGGATAGAAATTCTTTGCAAGGTGCTCTTTATTCAGCTGTCCTTTAAATAGGTAGTAGTATTATAGTTAGAACCAGAGGTGAACTGCAAGCACACAGGGATTATTCATATATCCAGCTCAAGTTAGATGTGTGAGCTAGAAATGAACCTGTTGTTTGTGCCGCCGTAGAACCAAGTGTGATAAGAATGAAGCTCAGTGGCTATATTTAGCATATAAACACCGCACACAGGAATTATTCATATATCTTGCTCTGCTTGGATTGTAGAGCTTGAAATGAACCTGTAATGTGCAGGGTAGGAGAATAGATACGTTTCTCTAAGTGACTGTAAGCAAATCTACGCGTTTCGGCAGAGTTACCTGCCTTTATCAAGATGCTTACAGGATATAACAAGGAGCCTTATATAGGGAGAGTGTATGAGTGTATCAATTAGGATATGGGCGTGTTTATAATTAACCCTCTGTTGAATGGGTAATATATGCGATATTTAACTCATATATACATATATAGATATAAATATGAATAGACTTATAGGTATATATATTGCATTATGTTTTTCAGTTATATAAGTAGTTTTTTATAAAAATGTACGATATATAAAAGATTATTATCTCTGTATAGACATACCTAAATGTATAGGCTTTGAATGGATAAAAATCAAACATAAAAATATCTACAATAAATTCTTAGCTTATACTATCTTATGTGTAGTTTACCTGTTTATATAGAGTAGGTTAAACACTAGGAATATTTTGCTAAATAGTGTAATATATTCAACATCTTTGATTAGGTAAAAAATTATTATTTAATAAAGGAGAGTGTATAATAATTTTGTAAAGATAGGGGGAGTCCTGATTACTCAAAATTAACTAGAAATGGTTAAAAATTACATAGTAATTTATTACGTGTTTCGAGACAACTGTAATTAATTATATATTACATTTTGTATGTTAGATGTTAAATGTAGTGTTTATATTTGCTACCATATATTTATATGATTGAGTTTAAATCAAATGAGCTATTTAATCCTAGTGGGTGTATTGTTTTGAATTTAAAAATTAGCTCTGCTTCTTTTTTAAGAAGCATCTTTTCCATATTGCCACCTCTATGATTCATTTTTACTTTTTTTATACCCCAAAATTGGAAACAATTTAAATTCCCGTGGTGGACTTCAGCAAAGTGTTTGTAGAGTATTGTTTTGGTATTTGCATGTTCTATGCTCAGAATGTGTTCTCGCATACGGTCCCTTAATAATCTGCTAGTTTGACCAATGTAAAATAAATCACAAGAACATTTTATGCAGTAAATTACATTAGAGTCACTGCATTTAATAGTGTCCTTTATATGAAATGTGAATGATTTGTCAGTGGATGTGATCATTTTAGTTGTATTACTATGTTTGCAGGATTTGCATTTGAAGCAAGGAAAAAAGCCAAATATTTTTTTTGTTTCTTAGATCTCTGTCAATGTAATTAGTATCAGTTCCTTTGAATTCGCTAGGTGCCAAATAACTCTTTAGATTTTTTGCCTTTTTGAATATGAGGTCAGGATGCTTTTTAACTTTTGTGCCCAATATAGGGTCTTTCTCAATATAATGCCAATGTTTGTTTAGGATGGCTCTAATCTCATTGTGTTGAGCATTATATTCTGTGATAAATGGAACAAAAATTTGACTGGTGGAGGCTATTTGTCTCATATGAATTTTTATTTTTATTTTTGTTAGTATTGTTTTTTAATAAACCGGATCTATCAATTTCTCTAATAGATAACATGGTGTTTTTGATTTTTTTCTGGTTATATCCTTTCTCAGTAAATCTGTTTAATAGAATATTTGATTGTAAGTCATATGATTCTAGATCTAAACAGTTTTTTCTAATCCTGAGTAACTGACTTTTGGGAATGTTTTCCTTCCACTTATTAAGGTGGCAACTGTTTTGATGAATGAAATTATTCAAATCAATAGTTTTGAAATATGTTTTAGTTTTGATCAGATTATCCATAATTTCCACCTCAATATCCAGAAAATGAAGTGATTTCATACTGTGTTCATATGAGAAAGTAAGACCTAAATTATTGGTATTAATATCTTCCAGGAACATTTCTAGAATTTCATGATCTCCTCTCCAGACCAGGAAGATATCCTCAATATATCTTTTATAAAGCACAAGGTTCGCTCCCCATTGGCCACTGGATAAAAAAGACTCTTCAAAAAACCCCATAAATAAATTGGCATAGCTGGGAGCGAACCTTGTGCCCATTGCTGTCCCCCTGGTCTGGAGGAAGAACTCATTGTTGAACATGAAACTATTATTTTTGAGGATAAATTCTATGCTATCTAAGATGAATTTATTTTGTTCATACAGTAAATTTTCGTCTTTATCTAAATAGTGAGCGATAGCTTTTAGTCCTAAATGATGATCAATATTGGTATATAAGGAATTAACGTCACATGTTACCATAGTGTAATTATTTTTCCATTCAATCTCGTTCAGTATATTTAAAAAGTGGGTGGAATCTTTTAGATATGACGGTAACTGTATAACGTAATTTTGAAGAAAGTAATCTACATATTGTGAAAGATTTGAAGATATTGAATCAATTCCAGAAATAATGGGACGTCCAGGGGGTTTATTAAGATGTTTGTGAATTTTGGGCAAAAAATAAAATGTAGGATTTTTAGGATAGTTGATTTGTAAAAAATTAAATTCTGAATCTGTTAGAACCCCTGATGTTTTTGCTGTGCCTAGTAAAGTATTTAACTTCTTTTTTGAGAGTCAATTGGGTTATGTTTGAGTTTAGTATATGTGGTATTGTCAAGCAGAAGTCTGTAGGCTTCTTCTAGATAATATTGTACATCCATAATTATAGAGAAATGTAGGAAGAAGAAATGGATATACCAGAGCACTCAAAGTGAACTATTAAGAATTAATTCACAATGTGAGTTGATGTGCAGGACTGGGTATTATAAATAAAACATAACTTTTAATAATGTCCAAGTAAAAAATGGTAAATAATGGTGATAAACATTCACACAGTGTCGTGTAAATTAAAAACAATTAAAAAAGAGATGAATGCTGAAGTGCCAAGTATTGGCCATACAGAGTATGTCAAGTGGGTGATTCACAATCACAAAGCACTATAAAGTGCTAAGCAATAGCAACAAAACTAATTCAATAAGAAAAGGAAGTTACACTTCCACAAAATACGATGCTGAGTGCAGTGCTCAGCCGTGGTTAGCTTCTATTAGAGTCACTCACTCTGTATGCAATTACAATATAGGTTTAAACCTGTGAATCTATCACTATCTAGACCTGTGTAATGAGTCAGAATAAAACCCAATTCACAGAAGATAGGTGGAGGTTCAGTGACTTAAAACCGCTAACATGTATATGTTGCTATTGAACAATTATACCCACAAGAAGGGTGTGTGTGGTGGGTGAGTCTGGCAAGGATGTACCACAATATGCTCGCGGATTGCACACAGAACTAATCTAAAAAGAGGATTGACCTCACACAAATTATCTAGCTAGTGCAATGCTGGAGCGGTACTACACCTTGTCAGAATCCCATACTATATGTAATGTAGTGACAAGGAGTACTGATAAGTCAATTAAAGGAGCCCAGAAATTGGCTAGTTAGCTTAGAAGGAATACTTCATGGTAAGCGTTTCAACAGTACAGTCAAATATTCACAATTATGCACACACACGCTATATTAAACTGTCAGCATTCATAAGGAGCGCCTGATGCGCATTTCGCCACCTCCGTGGCTTTCTCAAAGGCTAACCCGTCCTGCCTCAACTCGAGCGGTTAAGTATCGCTCAGAGCCAATCACGGGTGAGTAATCGTGCACACCCACTAACGGCTGGCCAATCACTAGTCATCTACCCCATTGGGTAGACGTATGTCACATGACTTGTCATACTGATGCAGATGGGCGTGATTCATCAGGCAACTATACATCAGCATAAGCAGATATTATTTGTTTAGTAGAAGAGATATATGTTAAGCAGATACTATTCAATTCATTTATATACATTTGTCACCATGTTGCCATAGCGATCAATTATCATAACATTACTTCAAGTCTCGTCATCAATATTTAGTTGGTATTTGACGAATAAAAGGGGGGGGGGAATCTGAAATAAATCAGAGTACTAACACTGATATATGGTTACATCTATGTTCTGATGGTAACGAAACTAAAATAATGACATAAGGCAATTTATCTCCCATCAGTATTGATACCCAATATAGAGTTATTGTATATGTAAAATTACCAGGAAAATACTATATATGTATTTGAGCTACTGTCACTGGTGTTATGTCCTCAGAAATCCTTTTGTGAAGGCTGCTGGTAAGATAATATACAGATAAGGAAATGTTCATTTAGTTTACGATCAATATTTATGGATTAGCTGTTGCAAGTGAGCCAAAGTAACTCCAATTTAATCACAGCACTTCACATATCCATGGATTTATAACAATAAATAATATATAGTTAGTACTCAATCAAAATTGCTCCCCTATACAAGGGCGTATTAAATTGACTAAGGGTAAATAACATATACTCATAAGGGCTGTCAGTAGTTAATCCTATATAATTGTTGTGGCTGATGGTGTGTATAGGGCCAGAAATTCAGCCAACATCACTAAATTAAAGGTATTGCAAAGTATTAGACTTTTTTATGAAGCCTGAATGGGTATGTTAATACAAATGTTTGCTACCACATGCAAAACATATAGTACGTTTTGATTTTACTCCATTTGTACATTCAAATATGTTATGTTATTTTCACATATTATTTAAGAAAATGGATTATGGGGGTACAGACATCGTACATAATCTTTCGCTAGCTTTAGTTCTAAAGCAAGGTGCTATTATGGGTATCGTATTATGCAATTTACAGGAAAGAGTTGTAACCATCTTGTTCATTGATACCCAGTGGCGCTAAAGTGTCTAACCAGAATATCCAGCGGCATTCTGCTTGTAGTAGCATGGTTTCTACATTTCCTGCTCTGATCCCAGGTTTGATTACTTGTAGTACTGAAATCTTCAGTTCTGGTTTTGTACTATGGTTTTTTAAGTAATGTTTCGCCACTGGGGTTAAGTTCTTGCCTTTCTCTTGGTCTTTTAGGCAGTTCTTTATACTACTAATGTGCTCGCCCAGTCGTATGCGTAGCTCCCTAGTAGTTATTCCAATATATCTTTTGCCACATTTACATAACAAGCAGTACACAACATTTTTGGTTTTGCAATTCGCAAATCCCAGCATCCGTTTAGTGCTTCCTGTTCGTGTCTTGTATTCTCTTTCATTAGAGATATATTGACAAAAACTGCATGTGCCACATGCGTACGTTCCGCGTATGTATTTATTCCTTCTTTTTTTTTGGTAAAGTGGCATTTGACCAACAAATTCCCTATAGTTGGAGCTCTTCTCCAGCTTGTCTTTATACTCTCACCTACATACGGTGATAGATCTTTATCAGATTTAAGTATCCCACTATGTTTATTCAGAATATTTGTGATTTTATCATGATTGTTGTTATAAGTGGTCACAAATCTGACTTCTTTTTCAGCAGTTTGTACTTTCTTCTTTTCTAATCCAACATCCCAATTCCTGACTGATTACTTAAAATTGATAAATGAGGCAAAGGCAGATAATCTGATCAGTTCTAAGGAATATTCTTTCCTACAAGTCAAAAATCCCAGGATTGCTACTATCTACTTTCTACCCAAAATACATAAAAATAAAGAGTCACCACCAGGTAGACCCATTGTTTCCAGCATAAACAGTTTATGCGAACAAGGGAGCAAATTTTTGGATTTATATTTAAGAGAGATAGTATGGGCATTACCATCTTACACCAGGGATACTATGGACGTACTAAGCAAAATAGATGACCTAATACTAGATCAAGATTCTTTCTTAGTCACCTGTGATGTTGAATCGCTCTATACCTCAATTAAACATGAATTTGGTTTGAGAGCTGTTGAATTCTTCCTAAGCATGCAATCAAATGATAGATCTGAGAGAAATAAATTTGTGATTAAACTATTGCAATTTGTACTCACCCATAACTACTTTGTATTTAATGATAGCTTCTACTTACAAAGCCAGGGCACCGCCATGGGGTCATCTTGCACCCCCACCTATGCCAACATCTACTTAGGGTGGTGGGAGAGTGAATATGTCTTCACTGACAGTATGTCTAAATATACTGATCATATAAATATGTGGTGTCGATACATAGATGATCTCTTCATAATATGGACGGGAAGCGAAGAGATGTTTAAAGAATTTATCACCAATCTTAATCAGAATGACATTAACCTGAAACTGACATACTGCATAAACAGAAACAAAGTAGAATTTTTGGATATCAATATCTACAGAGATGATAACAATTACATAAAAACAGATCTTTTCAGGAAGGAAACAGCAACTAATTCAATTCTCCAATACGATAGTTGCCATACTAGAGGAACTAAAAATGCTATGCCCACGGGAGAGTTCCTCAGAATAAGGAGAAATTGTACGGACTTTAAAGTGTTTAATGAGAGAGCAAGAGAACTGAAACTACGACTCAAAGACAGAGGATATAGTCGTAAAATAATATGTAAACATAGAAACATAGATATTGACGGCAGATAAGAGCCATAGGCCCAGCAAGTCTGCCCGACCTTACCTAACAGTATAAACTTATCTAGTTCGTAGGATAGCCCTATGCTTGTCCCATGCATTTTTAAAGTCCCCCACAGTGTTTGTTGCTACTACCTCTTGAGGAAGTTTATTCCATAAATCAATCACTCTTTCTGTAAAGAAGTGCTTCCTCAAATTACTTCTGAATCTACTACCCTTTAGCTTGAGCGCATGACCCCTTGTTCTTGAATTTTCCATTTTATGTAAAATACCCACAGCCTCAGTTTTACTAAACCCTTTAATGTACTTGAAAGTTGCTACCAAAGCCTACCAAAGAGCTAAAAGAACACCAAGGGAATCACTTCTGATTCCTAAAAAGAAAGTACAAACTGCTGAAAAAGAAGTCAGATTTGTGACCACTTATAACAACAATCATGATAAAATTACAAATATTCTGAATAAACATAGTGGGATACTTAAATCTGATAAAGATCTATCACCGTATGTAGGTGAGAGTATAAAGACAAGCTGGAGAAGAGCTCCAACTATAGGGAATTTGTTGGTCAAAAGCCACTTTACCAAAAAAAAAAGAAGGAATAAATACATATGCGGAACGTACGCATGTGGCACATGCAGTTTTTGTCAATATATCTCTAATGAAAGAGAATACAAGACACGAACAGGAAGCACTAAACGGATGCTGGGATTTGCGAATTGCAAAACCAAAAATGTTGTGTACTGCTTGTTATGCAAATGTGGCAAAAGATATATTGGAATAACTACTAGGGAGCTACGCATACAACTGGGCGAGCACATTAGTAGTATAAAGAACTGCCTAAAAGACCAAGAGAAAGGCAAGAACTTAACCCCAGTGGCGAAACATTACTTAAAAAACCATAGTACAAAACCAGAACTGAAGATTTCAGTACTACAAGTAATCAAACCTGGGATCAGAGCAGGAAATGTAGAAACCATGCTACTACAAGCAGAATGCCGCTGGATATTCTGGTTAGACACTTTAGCGCCACTGGGTATCAATGAACAAGATGGTTACAACTCTTTCCTGTAAATTGCATAATACGATACCCATAATAGCACCTTGCTTTAGAACTAAAGCTAGCGAAAGATTATGTACGATGTCTGTACCCCCATAATCCATTTTCTTAAATAATATGTGAAAATAACATAACATATTTGAATGTACAAATGGAGTAAAATCAAAACGTACTATATGTTTTGCATGTGGTAGCAAACATTTGTATTAACATACCCATTCAGGCTTCATAAAAAAGTCTAATACTTTGCAATACCTTTAATTTAGTGATGTTGGCTGAATTTCTGGCCCTATACACACCATCAGCCACAACAATTATATAGGATTAACTACTGACAGCCCTTATGAGTATATGTTATTTACCCTTAGTCAATTTAATACGCCCTTGTATAGGGGAGCAATTTTGATTGAGTACTAACTATATATTATTTATTGTTATAAATCCATGGATATGTGAAGTGCTGTGATTAAATTGGAGTTACTTTGGCTCACTTGCAACAGCTAATCCATAAATATTGATCGTAAACTAAATGAACATTTCCTTATCTGTATATTATCTTACCAGCAGCCTTCACAAAAGGATTTCTGAGGACATAACACCAGTGACAGTAGCTCAAATACATATATAGTATTTTCCTGGTAATTTTACATATACAATAACTCTATATTGGGTATCAATACTGATGGGAGATAAATTGCCTTATGTCATTATTTTAGTTTCGTTACCATCAGAACATAGATGTAACCATATATCAGTGTTAGTACTCTGATTTATTTCAGATTTCCCCCCCTTTTATTCGTCAAATACCAACTAAATATTGATGACGAGACTTGAAGTAATGTTATGATAATTGATCGCTATGGCAACATGGTGACGAATGTATATAAATGAATTGAATAGTATCTGCTTAACATATATCTCTTCTACTAAACAAATAATATCCACTTATGCTGATGTATAGTTGCGTGGTGAATCACGCCCATCTGCATCAGTATGACAAGTCATGTGACATACGTCTACCCAATGGGGTAGATGACTAGTGATTGGCCAGCCGTTAGTGGGTGTGCACGATTACTCACCCGTGATTGGCTCTGAGCGATACTTAACCGCTCGAGTTGAGGCAGGACGGGTTAGCCTTTGAGAAAGCCACGGAGGTGGCGAAATGCGCATCAGGCGCTCCTTATGAATGCTGACAGTTTAATATAGCGTGTGTGTGCATAATTGTGAATATTTGACTGTACTGTTGAAACGCTTACCATGAAGTATTCCTTCTAAGCTAACTAGCCAATTTCTGGGCTCCTTTAATTGACTTATCAGTACTCCTTGTCACTACATTACATATAGTATGGGAAACTGACAAGGTGTAGTACCGCTCCAGCATTGCACTAGCTAGATAATTTGTGTGAGGTCAATCCTCTTTTTAGATTAGTTCTGTGTGCAATCCGCGAGCATATTGTGGTACATCCTTGCCAGACTCACCCACCACACACACCCTTCTTGTGGGTATAATTGTTCAATAGCAACATATACATGTTAGCGGTTTTAAGTCACTGAACCTCCACCTATCGTCTGTGAATTGGGTTTTATTCTGACTCATTACACAGGTCTAGATAGTGATAGATTCACAGGTTCAAACCTATATTGTAATTGCATACAGAGTGAGTGACTCTAATAGAAGCTAACCACGGCTGAGCACTGCACTCAGCATCATATTTTGTGGAAGTGTAACTTCCTTTTCTTATTGAATTAGTTTTGTTGCTATTGCTTAGCACTTTATAGTGCTTTGTGATTTTGAATCACCCACTTGACATACTCTGTATGGCCAATACTTGGCACTTCAGCATTCATCTCTTTTTTAATTGTTTTTAATTTACACGACACTGTGTGAATGTTTATCACCATTATTTACCATTTTTTACTTGGACATTATTAAAAGTTATGTTTTATTTATAATACCCAGTCCTGCACATCAACTCACATTGTGAATTAATTCTTAATAGTTCACTTTGAGTGCTCTGGTATATCCATTTCTTCTTCCTACATTTCTCTATGTTTATACAGGATGTTGAGCACCCCCCACCTTCATTATTTTGATTAAGGAAATACTATTTTCCACCCTAAGTATAGGGTTTAATTGTGTTGGGGAAATTATAAGTACAATAAATACAGTAGTATTTCTCTCCCTAAATTTCTTATACATCCATAATTACAATACCTCCACCCTTATCTGCCTGTTTTATTATAATTTCCTTGTTTTCTTGTAGTGATTTAAGTGTTTTCCTTTCCTCAGGTTTCAAATTTTCATTAACTTTAATATTAGTATGTAATTTATCTAAATCCTCTTTGACTTTATATTCAAAGCTTTTAATGAAATCTCCCTTTTCATGAGTAGGGTGAAAAGCTGACTTTTCTTTCAGATTGGAATGTAGATAATTACTTGGTTTGTTAATTGTTCTGGTGAGGGGAGAAGATAGAAAGTATTTTTTAAGAGTTAATTTGTGGACATATTGATTAACTTTTATGAGAGTTTCAAACTTGTTCATTTTACAAGAATAGAATTTATCCTCAAAAAAAATAGTTTCATGTTCAACAATGAGTTCTTCCTCCAGACCAGGGGGACAGCAATGGGCACAAGGTTCGCTCCCAGCTATGCCAATTTATTTATGTTTTTTTTTTTAAGAGTCTTTTTTTTATCCAGTGGCCAATGGGGAGCGAACCTTGTGCTTTATAAAAGATATATTGACGATATCTTCCTGGTCTGGAGAGGAGATAATGAAATTCTAGAAATGTTCCTGGAAGATATTAATACTAATAATTTAGGTCTTACTTTCTCATATGAACACAGTATGAAATCACTTCATTTTCTGGATATTGAGGTGGAAATTGTGGATAATGTGATCAAAACTAAAACATATTTCAAAACTATTGATTCAAATAATTTCATTCATGAAAACAGTTGCCACCTTAATAAGTGGAAGGAAAACATTCCCAAAAGTCAGTTACTCAGGATTAGAAAAAACTGTTCAGATCTAGAATCATATGACTTACAATCAAATATTCTATTAAACAGATTTACTGAGAAAGGATATAACCAGAAAAAAATCAAAAACACTATGTTATCTATTAGAGAAATTGATAGATCCGGTTTATTAAAAAACAATACTAACAAAAATAAAAATTCATATGAGACAATTATAGCCTCCACCAGTTAAATTTTTGTTCCATTTATCACAGAATATAATGCTCAACACAATGAGATTAGAGCCATCCTAAACAAACATTGGCATTATATTGAGAAAGTTAAAATCAAAGATGCTGAATATATTACACTATTTAGCAAAATATTCCTAGTGTTTAACCTACTCTATATAAACAGGTAAACTACACATAAGATAGTATAAGCTAAGAATTTATTGTAGATATTTTTGTGTTTGATTTTTATCCATTCAAAGCCTATACATTTAGGTATGTCTACAGGGAGTGCAGAATTATTAGGCAAGTTGTAATTTTGAGGATTAATTTTATTATTGAACAACAACCATGTTCTCAATGAACCCAAAAAACTCATTAATATCAAACCTGAATAGTTTTGGAAGTAGTTTTTAGTTTGTTTTAAGTTATAGCTATTTTAGGGGGATATCTGTGTGTGCAGGTGACTATTACTGTGCATAATTATAAAGCAACTTAACAAAAAACAAATATATACCCATTTCAATGATTTATTTTTACCAGTGAAACCAATATAACATCTCAACATTCACAAATATACATTTCTGACATTCAAAAACAAAACAAAAACAAATCAGTGACCAATATAGCCACCTTTCTTTGCAATGACACTCAAAAGCCTGCCATCCATGGATTCTGTCAGTGTTTTGATCTGTTCACCATCAACATTGCGTGCAGCAGCAACCACAGCCTCCCAGACACTGTTCAGAGAGGTGTACTGTTTTCCCTCCTTATAAATCTCACATTTGATGATGGACCACAGGTTCTCAATGGGGTTCAGATCAGGTGAACAAGGAGGCCATGTCATTAGATTTTCTTCTTTTATACCCTTTCTTGCCAGCCACGCTGTGGAGTACTTGGACGCGTGTGATGGAGCATTGTCCTGCATGAAAATCATGTTTTTCTTGAAGGATGCAGACTTCTTCCTGTACCACTGCTTGAAGAAGGTGTCTTCCAGAAACTGGCAGTAGGACTGGGAGTTGAGCTTGACTCCATCCTCAACCCGAAAAGGCCCCACAAGCTCATCTTTGATTATACCAGCCCAAACTAGTACTCCACCTCCACCTTGCTGGCGTCTGAGTTGTACTGGAGCTCTCTGCCCTTTACCAATCCAGCCACGGGCCCATCCATCTGGCCCATCAAGACTCACTCTCATTTCATCAGTCCATAAAACCTTAGAAAAATCAGTCTTGAGATATTTCTTGGCCCAGTCTTGACGTTTCAGCTTGTGTGTCTTGTTCAGTGGTGGTCGTCTTTCAGCCTTTCTTACCTTGGCCATGTCTCTGAGTATTGCACACCTTGTGCTTTTGGGCACTCCAGTGATGTTGCAGCTCTGAAATATGGCCAAACTGGTGGCAAGTGGCATCTTGGCAGCTGCACACTTGACTTTTCTCAGTTCATGGGCAGTTATTTTGCGCCTTGGTTTTTCCACACGCTTCTTGCGACCCTGTTGACTATTTTGAATGAAACGCTTGATTGTTCGATGATCACGCTTCAGAAGCTTTGCAATTTTAAGAGTGCTGCATCCCTCTGCAAGATATCTCACTATTTTTTACTTTTCTGAGCCTGTCAAGTCCTTCTTTTGACCCATTTTGCCAAAGGAAAGGAAGTTGCCTAATAATTATGCACACCTGATATAGGGTGTTGATGTCATTAGACCACACCCCTTCTCATTACAGAGATGCACATCACCTAATATGCTTAATTGGTAGTAGGCTTTCGAGCCTATACAGCTTGGAGTAAGACAACATGCATAAAGAGGATGATGTGGTTAAAATACTCATTTGCCTAATAATTCTGCACTCCCTGTATACAGAGATAATAATCTTTTATATATCGTACATTTTTATAAAAAACTACTTATATAACTGAAAAACATAATGCAATATATATACCTATAAGTCTATTCATATTTATATCTATATATGTATATATGAGTTAAATATCGCATATATTACCCATTCAACAGAGGGTTAATTATAAACACCCATATCCTAATTGATACACTCATACACTCTCCCTATATAAGGCTCCTTGATATATCCTGTAAGCATCTTGATAAAGGCAGGTAACTCTGCCGAAACGCGTAGATTTGCTTACAGTCACTTAGAGAAACGTATCTATTCTCCTACTCTGCACATTACAGGTTCATTTCGAGCTCTACAATCCAAGCAGAGCAAGATATATGAATAATTCCTGTGTGCGGTGTTTATATGCTAAATATAGCCACTGAGCTTTATTCTCATCACACCAGGTTCTACGGCGGCACAAACAACAGGTTCATTTCTAGCTCACACATCTAACTTGAGCTGGATATATGAATAATCCCTGTGTGCTTGCAGTTCACCTCTGGTTCTAACTATAATACTACTACCTATTTAAAGGACGGCTGAATAAAGAGCACCTTGCAAAGAATTTCTATCCATTTGGAGTTCAGAAAGAAAAGACGGACACTTGTTCACATTCCATCTACAAGGTTGTTTTCAAATCAGCTGAATTGCTTTTTCCTACAGGAGAGATTGAAAGACAGTGATCCGCTACTTGCAAGTATACTTTTATACTGTCACGAAAAAATCTGACACTTTGTCTCTTTTCTATATACCGGTATATATTTTTTCAAATAATACGCTACACTATAATCGTTGGATACGATTGGATCATTACTATTGGTCACATGACGTGACATCACCATCAACGGATCACACGCTTCATTGTCTCTAATGGACACAAACATACGCTGTTGGTTTGTTTTTATTTATTACAGACGTATCATTTGAACTTTCTACTTTTTGCCCACATTAGTGTCCATAATACTGGTTGGTTATATATTAGCACATTTATTGCAAAAATCAAGTTTTGTGTATTGTTGTTTTTAACATAGCAATCGCTATTTTTTAAAACGTTGTGAATTTAACTTCTTTGGCCAACTACACATTATTCTTATCTATTGATATTAATTTATTTCCTTGATGCCGGCATCCTAGACTTATATGAGTCACCTGAATTTGACTTTATGTTATAATCATATGCTAAATGTTTATTTTGTATACTCTGCTGACATTTATTTATTTTAAATTAAATTGACATTTTTATATCGTCAAAATTTGTTCTTTTTACATATATATATTCAACATCTTGATTATTCCTGTTATTTTAATATTATCACTGTCCAATCACCTTAGGTTTGCTCCCTTTAGAGCGCTTATCCCGCACCCCCCCCCCCCCCACTTATATCATACTGTCTAAGTCTGTATTTGGAGATTATATCACACTATTTAAGGATTTAAGCTTATACCTATATAGATAGCACTCACACCACCCCCTCACTGTTCTATAACTGATAAGAATAAGACCAGTTATTCATCCACTTTATTTATCTGGTTTCGAGGGTCCTTCAAGCCCCATCCTTTTGAGCATATGTATGGTTTAGACCTTTAACTTTTATCCTGGCAGAACAAATAGCCATGGTGATCTCATGTACTTCCTTGCTTGGGTATATATTCCCATGTGTTCTGTCTCATAGGCTCTTACCATCTGATGAAAGAAAACAACGTTAATGCTTACCTGATATATGAGTTTGTTTTATGATGGTAATAGTCCATGAGCCCGGCCCTTTCTTTAGTTCAGTTGGTGGTAGTACTTGTTTTGCATTTATTTTGCCACACTTTATCTTTCCTTCTTTTCTGTTTCCTCTATTTTCTTGGCTATATGTATGACGGAGGACTTAGGGTAATAAGGAGGAATTTAACGTCCTCGTATGTTGAGGTGTCTTTTGCCTCTTCCTAGTGGCTGAGAGGGTAATTAACACACAAGATGTCTCATGGAATCTCACCATCATTAAATTAATTTATCAGGTAAGCATACATTTTAGCTTTTATACATAAATAGGTTAATTTCACACTGCAACAATTACTTTAGGAAGAGAATCCCTTTGTAACTGAGGGCTACCAGTATAAACAGTGGTTTTGATTCTCTAAGGTCAAAAAAGCTCTCTATCAATATACATCTTTTTTCTTTTTTTTTTTTTCTTTTAATTTTTATTGAGATTCAAAGCAAGGCATACATGAAACATAAGACCAAGCACATAGTAACATATAAACTTCATATGACACAAATCTAGAGATACATAACATAGTTCAGAATTACACTTTAGCAATATAGTATACAAATGGAATGCCTAGTATTCTTGAACGCCTCCCTAATGACATAAGAGGCCTCTCTTGGACCTTAAACATGTGTATATAAAAAGGTATGGGAGACTATTGTTAGCAACGGAAACCACTTTTGGATCTCCAGACAAGAACCTAATTTTTCAGTTTTAAGAGCTCATTTCTGGGACTCAAATGATAATACAGTATAGGATGATATATAATAAGCAGGTAAAAATGGATTACACAACGACAGAGTAGTATGAACATCCTCACCCGCAAAGATCCAAACTACAAATGAATATATTATTAGAGGCTCATGTGCTTTTTGCTCCCCACTGTCATAAGAAAGCAAGTAGATAAGTGTATGGGACATGAAAAAATGTGGTAGTATACTCTTACAATATACATCTTTTCAGTATTATTGTTATCCTATTAACAACCATTTAGAGATCTTCACCATGCATTATAGTATTTACTTTAGACTAAAATACATATAGCATTCTCTCACTGTAGAGATCTCTGAATAGTGAATGAATTTGGGCTTATGTCACTTTTTTTCTTGGTATTTCATTCCACTTATTGGGGCCTATTTATCATATGTCTGTCGGACCTGATCTGACAGTGCGAATCAGGTCCGACAGACCTCGCTGAATGCGGAGAGCAATACGCTCTCCGTATTCAGCATTGCACCAGTAGTCCTTGTGAGCTGCTGGTGTAACGCCGCCCCCTGCAGATTCGCAGCCAATAGGCCACCAGCAGGGGGTTGTCAATCAACCCGATCGTACTCGATCGGGTTGATTTGTGGCGATGTCTGTCCGCCTGCTCAGAGCAGGCGGACAGGCTGCTGCTTCATAACTGTTGTTTCTGGCGAGCCTGCAGGCTCGCCAGAAAAACGGGGCGTCAAGCTTCATACGGAGCTTGATAGATAGGCCCCATAATATTCACCTATTTTGTGTTCAATTTAACTATTTTACATTAATATAGTAACAAATATAATTTAAAAAACTGTAATCCACTTTTGAGGAAATGTGTGCAATCATGTTCCTTTGATAGTGCATTGCCTGTAGTTATTTTATGACATTATGGGTCAGATTACAAGTGGAGTGCAAAATATCGCTTTCGCTAAAGCGATATTTGCACTCAACTTTGTAATACCAGCACACGCAAATGTGCGCTGGTATTACGAGTTGTGTGCAATGCGAACGAGACTTTGCGTTTGTATTGCATGGAAGCATTGCACTCATTTTTTTTAAATAAAAATGTGTTTTTTTGTTTTTTTAATAAAACAAGAACAGCACTTAATTTTGGGGGGCAAATGGGGACATTTATAAAATTTAACCAGAGGTCTGATCTCTGGTTAATTTTCTGAGCGCTAATTGCTAGTGCAAGCTCACGGTAGCAATAGCCACTTGTAATGGCTGGTTATTTATTGCGCGCCCGCTAATGCTTCACTTGTAATCTGGTCCTATGTATTTTTTAGAATACAAATCTTTAATTACAAATACAATTATTTTATTTGGAAGTACAATTTTGTTTTTTGGAATTACACTTTTGTTTTTTTGGAAATACAATACAGGTTTTTTTTCTTCTGAAAGTACAATTCTTTTTTTTGGAATTACACTACCAGTATGTGTCAAAACAGTATAAAAAATAAATCTAGTTCCCATTTTGCTAAAGGACTTGTGATGTCACAGCATTCACTTCAATAGTTTGTCTGGGAGCTAGCTATTTTGCTTTCAATTCAATGTGGAAAAATGGCTGACAATTCAAGCACATTAACATCTCAGGTAAACTTTATTATGTGACATACAACATGGCTTAACATGAAGGAAGTGATTATTCTCTTTTGCCTAACACTACACAGAGGTATATTCATTATTATGTCATGTGGTCTTTTTTCAAAGTATCTTTTTTATGTTTTACCATACAACATGCTTTAACATGGCCACATTGCTTATTGTGCCTTGTTTTATACAATAATGTTCTAAGGAATATTGATTTTGATGATTTAATCACAGTTTTTATATTAGCAGCTTTTCTACCCTCTCCCTTTATCAGGGGGGTCTTCTAAGTTTAGGCTTACCAGAAGTCCCAGTTTGACTGGGATTGACCCTGTTTGGAGGCGCTGTCCCAGTGTCCCACCCGATTGTTAATTTTGTCCCAGTTTGCCAGGTGTCCGGTATTTGACCGGACAGTCCAGTATGTCTGGTTGCTGTCCGGTAAAATACTTTTTAAAAAAACGGACAGTTTTGGGTCCATTCTGTCCATGTGCCTTACTGACTGCATGACAAACTTGGTTTACAGTCAGTGGCACTGTGAAGCTAAGTAGTGCAGCACTGAATAGCGCAGAAGTGAGTGACGTCAGTCATATGATGTGCGGCAAGCGTGAGGGTAGGCAGCATGTGAGGTACACAGCACTATGGGACATGCAGTTGCCATGGTAGCAAGACACTAACAGTCCGCCCCAGGTGACACATTAACCCCAGCAGTGCCAGTGACTAGGACAGCGTATTTTCCTGGCACAAATGGCTTTGCGGTCACAAAATGAGCATCAGGCTGCCAGCCAAGGGCTACTGTTGGTCACTGAGCAGGCATTGCTATAGCAGCAGCTACATACACTTAGTAGCAGACACTGTGTAAATAGCTGTATATGTAACGTTATTTATCCTGTGTGTACAGTGCATGGGTGTGTTATGTTTACAATAAAGCTATGTGAACATTAGAAAACATTTCCACTGTATGCTTAGTCGTTTCCATAGCAACAGTGACAGAGCACCGCCATCTTGTTATATGACCTTTGCCTTAGCAGATCACTTCCAGGTTAAGTGTTGACACGTGTGCGGAGTCTGTGTACTAGGTAAGTGCCTCTTGTACGTTACGCATTACCTCTGTAATAAGTGCATCGGGTGCTGCTCTGTAATGGGGACATTTCCCGTCTGGCATATTATATGGTACAATGCTGTGTAATAATGAGCTTGTGCAGATAGAACGCATTCTGGGGAACTGCTTAGCAAAAGCTGCCCTTTGTGATAGGCAGTGATTACAAAGGTTAATTAGTAATTATTGGGCTATTTACCATATCTGTCTCTGTATAGCAACCCTCTCTGGAAAATCAGTTCCGGTCGACAATCACCACGCCCCCTTGACCACCCCCTCACTGGCACCACGCCAGATGGTCCCAGTTTCACCTCTAAATATTATGGTAAGCCTATCTAAGCTTATATTTTTAAGTGATATCATTATACTTTAATTCCTTATAAATTAAAACCATATTCTAATACTAATTCTAATACTAATTCATTAAGATCAAGAATTGATTAGATTTATTGCAGCGATGACACAAACATTTGAAATCATATATTTGAGATCTCTTCATTTTGTGGTAAAATAGAGCTGTAAAGGATGAAAAAGCAGATGTTAATTCAGGGTTCAATAAAGTTTATACAGAATTCATGGTTCAGCTCAAAATGTAGGAGCCAGAAAATGTTCAGTTTTAATGGGATGTTTCAGTGTTCTATTGACTAATAAAATGTATACCTTAATACATATGCTAATAAAAGCAATAATTGAACTCTTTGCTATTCTTAATAGGTATAATAGTTTATTCACAAAAGAAAAGAACAAACCTAAACAATAATGTATAATAGCAACTTGTTTATAAGTATAAGTAAAATGAATCACTACATCACCAGATAGTGCATCATATACGTTCCACTTTGGCTGGGGATTCCTGTCAACTTCAGCTTGAACGATATAGAAGATCTGGGAGTTTCAGTATTATATCCAAACGAAACCTCTGCCCTTGAATTGAGTAGTTCGGAGAGAGAAAGTCCCAGATCCTTTATATGCACTTTTAATAATAGTTCTTACATTAGTTTTTGCAAAAGAGGTTATGAAGCTGTATATGTGTCTCTTGTTCCTGTCAAGATGTATCCGGTCCAACAAATGTCTCAACCAAGGATGAGTCATTTGTTCTTTCACATATTGTTTTGTTCAGCATTTTTTTCAATCAAAACAAGTTATATATAAGCTTCAAGTCTATGCCATGTCAGCAACTCAGGATTTCTCTGTTTATATAGATTCATATAGGCCAAGAAGACTAGTTCACATTCATCACACTCTATATGGCCTGCCATGTCATTAGTATCACAAGTGTGTGGGGGGTGTTTCAACATACAAAGCATCAGGATGGTGAAGATTTCATAATAGAACAGGACCAGCTCCTACAGTCTTTTAATATCCTTAAAGGGATAGGATTAAATAAACACGTTGTAAAAAGCCTAGAGCATGACTTTCTCGACGACCGCTTCCCTTCTTACTGAAAGGTTGATGATTCCATCCAGTTCCTCCTCTTCAGAGGCTGTGCTTCTTGAGTTTGTGTGTCCCGTGTGACATCATCCGGCCGTTAGCTGCTGCAGCTTGTGGAAGGAGGAGCCAAAGCCAACAAAGAACTTCTAAACAATTGCTGTACTGTACTCTACTAATAGCGGTCATCATTGCGCAGTATTGACACCAAACCCGGAGATTTGCATGTCCGGGCCTGACCCTGGTTCAAATCCGGACACACATTTGTAAACCTGGACTGTCCGGGTCATTCCTGGACAGGTGGCAACCCTAGGGACCTGATGCAAAAAATGTTTTGGCCCCTCCCAAAGGTAGTAAGCAGTAGTAATGATATATATGCTGCACTTACTTTTTACTATAAGGATAGATGGACCTGCAATCTGCTGTAATAAAAATCTCCCCTGAATTAGGATTGTACACATTCTTCACATGCCTATATATAGACTGGCTGATATGGGCCCTGATGCCACTGCACCTGCTGCACCAATGGTAGGTCTGCTCCTGATTTACCCATTTATATAAGGATCATCTATCTTAAAAGGACATGAAATTCAAAATTAAACATTTATGGATC
This sequence comes from Bombina bombina, assembly GCF_027579735.1. Classification (NCBI taxonomy): domain Eukaryota; kingdom Metazoa; phylum Chordata; class Amphibia; order Anura; family Bombinatoridae; genus Bombina; species Bombina bombina. The sequence goes on from NC_069500.1 coordinate 210,980,295, forward strand.
CAGTAGAGCATGCAGTTTTCAAAGCAAGTTGGTGAATAGTGTTTACTCCTATGCCACTTGTAATTGGGTCACCAGATGTGTTCTATTAGAAACTAGTCATTTGTTTCTGCTCCGGAGCGGACTTATAACCATGTCTAGTAGCGCATTGCTGCACTGGAGCTGACATAACTGTGTTTAGTAGCGCATTGCTGCACTAGAGCTGACATAACTGTGTTTAGTAGCACATTGCTCCTCTGCAGCTAACCTATAGCTATGTTTGGTAGTGTATTGCTGCTCTGGAGCTGAGTTACAACTATGTTTAATAGCGCAATGCTGCTCTTGAGCTGACTTATAACTATGTTTAGTAGCGCATTGCTCCTCTAGAGCTGACATAACTATGTTTAATAGCGCATTGCTGCTCTGGTGCTGACTTATAGCTATTTTTAGTAGCAAGTTGCTGCTTTGGAGCTGACATAACTATGTTTAGTAGAGCATTGCTTCTCTGGAGCCGACTTATAACAATGTTTAGTAGTGCATTGCTGCTCTGGAGCTGACATAACTATGTTTAGTAGCGCATTGCTCCTCTGGAACCGACATATAACTATGTTTAGTAGCGCATTGCTGCTCTGGAGTTGACCAACCTATGTTTAGTAGAGTATTGCTGCTCTGAAACTGGCTTATAGCTATGTTTAGTAGCACATTACTCCTCTGGAGCTGATTTATAACCATGTTTAGTAGCGCATTGCTGCTCTGGAGCTGGCTTATAATTATGTTTAGTAGCGCATTTCTGCTCTGGAGCTGACATAACTGTGTTTAGTAGCACTTTGCTCCTCTGGAGCTGGCTTACAGCTAAGTTTACAGACCTCTCAACTGTCTCTATTTGAGATTGACAGTCCCTGACTCTGAGCTCTATCCCTCTTGGACAGCGTATGTCCCTATTAACAATATTTACCTTAACCACACCCACAGACCACCCAAAAACACCCACCCTCTTAGCCACCCATGATCCCTCCCACACAACTCCACACATAAAATGGTGTTGGGCTTCTAACATAACAATCTCCTGTGTCCATTATTCTTAGCCACAAATGTTGGGAGGTATGTATTTTAGTAGCGCATTACTGCTTTGGAGCTGACTTATAAATGTGTTTAGTAAGAGCATTGCTCCCTGGAGCCAACTTGTAATTACGTTTAGTAGCACATTAGCTATTTTTAGTAGCAAGTTGCTGCTTTGGAGCTGACATAACTATGTTTAGTAGAGCATTGCTTCTCTGGAGCCGACTTATAACAATGTTTAGTAGTGCATTACTTTTCTGGAGCTGACATAACTATGTTTAGTAGCGCATTGCTAATCTGGAGCTGACATAACTATGTTTAGTAGCGCATTGCTAATCTGGAGCTGATCAAATTACTTTTAGTAGCACATTGCTCCTCTGGAGCTGACTTATAACTATGTTTAGTAGCACATTGCTCCTCTGGAGCTGACTTATAACTATGTTTAGTAGCACATTGCTCCACTAGAGATGACTTATAACTATGTTTAGTAGCACATTGCTCCGTCCTCTGGAGCTGACTTATTACTATGTTTTGTAGCACATTGCTCCTCTGGAGCTGACTTATAACTATGTTTAGTAGCACATTGCTCCTCTGAAGCTGACTTACAGGGAGTGCAGAATTATTAGGCAAGTTGTATTTTTGAGGATTAATTTTATTATTGAACAACAACCATGTTCTCAATGAACCCAAAAAAACTCATTAATATCAAAGCTGAATAGTTTTGGAAGTAGTTTTACGTTTGTTTTTAGTTATAGCTATTTTAGGGGGTTATCTGTGTGTGCAGGTGACTATTACTGTGCATAATTATTAGGCAACTTAACAAAAAACAAATATATACCCATTTCAATTATTTATTTTTACCAGTGAAACCAATATAACATCTCAACATTCACAAATATACATTTCTGACATTCAAAAACAAAACAAAAACAAATCAGTGACCAATATAGCCACCTTTCTTTGCAAGGGCACTCAAAAGCCTGCCATCCATGGATTCTGTCAATGTTTTGATCTGTTCACCATCAACATTGCGTGCAGCAGCAACCACAGCCTCCCAGACACTGTTCAGAGAGGTGTACTGTTTTCCCTCCTTGTAAATCTCACATTTGATGATGGACCACAGGTTCTCAATGGGGTTCAGATCAGGTGAACAAGGAGGCCATGTCATTAGATTTTCTTCTTTTATACCCTTTCTTGCCAGCCACGCTGTGGAGTACTTGGACGCGTGTGATGGAGCATTGTCCTACATGAAAATCATGTTTTTCTTGAAGGATGCAGACTTCTTCCTGTACCACTGCTTGAAGAAGGTGTCTTCCAGAAACTGGCAGTAGGACTGGGAGTTGAGCTTGACTCCATCCTCAACCTGAAAAGGCCCCACAAGCTCATCTTTGATGATACCAGCCCAAACCAGTACTCCACCTCCACCTTGCTGGCGTCTGAGTCGGACTGGAGCTCTCTGCCC